>NC_073407.1:3725915-3875915 GCF_028641065.1 Leucoraja erinaceus | reverse complement strand
ACAATACAATTTATTTGTTGTCATTTGAACCTCATTGAGGTTCAAACGAAATTTAGTTTCCGCAGTCATACACACAAGAAAAAAGAACCAAGACACAACACAATTTACACAAACATCCATCACAGTGAATCTACTCCTCACTGTGATGGAAGGCAAAGTCTTATCTCTCCCCTGCACTCCCCTCCCCTCCCATTCTCCTCCCGATGTCAGTCAAAGCCCTGGCGGGCGATGGTAAGTGTCCCGCGGCCATTAAAACCGCGCCGGGTGATGCAAGGCCGCGCTCCATTTCTTGCATCCCAAATTTGGGTTGGCTGCCTGCCATGGTTTAGCAACATCTTTCAAATGACCACGGTGGCGCAGCGGTAGAGTTGCTGCCTCACAGCACCAGAGACCTAGGTTCGATCCTGACTATGGGTGCTGTCTGTAGGGAGCTTGTACGTTCTGCCTGTGACCTGCGTGGGTTTTGCCTGGGATCTCTGGTTCCCCCCCACACTCCAAAGACGTACAGGTTTGTAGGTTAATTGGCCTCAATAAAAATTGCAAATTCTTCCTAGTGTACAGGATAGCATTAGTGTGCGGGGGTCGCTGGTCCACATGAACTCAGTGGGCCGAAGGAGCCTGTTTCCGCCCTTATCCACTAAACTAAACTAAACCAAGCTTCACAGTGAAAGGAGATGCAAGGGGTTAACAAAATACCAATAGTATATACAAAGATCCTCGAGCTTGAATAATATTGAATTGCATGAAAAGTACTTTGCACTTTGCTTAACCGCAGCTGCCCTGCAGCTTGCAAGGGCGCATGCCAAAATATTTTTCACGTGTTTTGTATTCCACAATTTATATTTAACATTTTAAGACTGGGGGAGCTGAACCTAGGCGAGAAGGTTTTGCAATCTCGGGAGCTCGACCCCACATAGGAGCGACCCCATTAGATATAGGGGAACATCGGTGCCTCTAGCGTCATATGTAGCTTCACAAATAGATCGCAGTCACTTTGCAGTCACTGAATTCCAGTCCAGGAGCACCACACATGATGGTAGAGTGCGGGCATTGGATCTCACAGACGGCTGCACATCCTTCACCACCACCCACAGAGGACCATCGTTCCCAACGCCCCAGCAAGGTCCACATTCCCCCTCCCCCTCTCTCCACCCCGTGAAAAGATTACTGCACAAGTAATACCTGCCGATTGATAGTTCAAGTGCAGGAAGCAACTGCAGTACAGGGCCAGTCCCACCAGCATGTGACCTGTAAGCGGCGAGCGAGACCAAACCAGAAGCGGGGGCCGCGCGGAGGTCGTGCGTAGGTCGAGTGATCCCCGTACAGGGCCAGTCCCACCAGCATGTGACCTGTATGCGGCGAGCGAGACCAAACCAGAAGCGGCGATCGAAGTGGGACCGGCCCCGTGAGGCCGTGCGGCTCAAGCGACCATGTCGCGCTTGCCGCATGGAGTCGCATGCTCGTGGGACAGGCCCTTAACACAAGATTGGCAAGTGGCAAGTAACACAAGATTGATATTTCAAGTGCAGGAAGGAACTGCACATGCTGGTTGAAATGGAAGATAGACACAAAATGCTGGAATAACTCAGCGGGACAGACAGCACCTCTGGAGAGGAGGAATGGGTGAATTTCAGGTCAAATCAGATAGAAGGGTCTCGACCTGTCCCGCTGAGTTACTCCAACATTTTGTGTCTAACTTCGATTGATTGTTCAATCCAAGCCAAGGCAAACATGGGCATGATAAATCCGCAGAAACGCAGTGAACACTGAATTATTGACTGTATCGGTTTCTCACTCATAAAGGTAGTTAACGCATAGAAACATTCTTTGGTTTACCACTGGCTCAGTTTTGCACAAGATTAATTTTTCACATCCTATCCATATTGCATAAATATTAATATCAAAGAAAGGTTAATTGCTCAGATTTATTAATGCTGAAGCTATTAAAGCTAACTGTGCAAAATAAAAAGGTAGCATGCTTCACATTACGCAGCCAGAGGGACTTCAATTCTTCGTGGCTAAATTGGTCGCGCTCTCACTTCACAATATGTCATAAGTTCATGTCGTAGCAGCAGAATTAGTCCATTCAACCCATCAAGTCTACTCCACCATGGCTGATCTATCTCTTCCTCTCAACCCCATTCTCCTGCCTTCTCCCTGACACCCGTACTAATCAAGAATCTGTCAATCACCACCTCAAAGATATCCATTGACTTGGCCTCCACAGTTGTCGGCGGCAATGAGTCCCACAGATTCACCGCCCTCTGACTAAAGAAATTCCTCCTCATCTCCTTTGTAGAGGCACATCCTGTTCTTCCGAGGCGCTGGCCTCAGGTCCAAAACTCTCCCACTAGTGGGACTAGTGAGTATTAATCATACTGTGGGCACTGACACACTACCTTGGCCAATAGTTCTTCCTTAAATGTTAAGAATATCACTGCACTATTTCAACAAACAGAAGGGTTGTTTCGGTAAAGTGCATTCCTCAACTGAATATGCTTATGATTACATTTGTTGTTTGCAGCTCATACTGGGCACAAATGGTCACACCACTGGCTCTAAAGCACTTGGGGGGGACGTCCTGAAGACATGATACAACCTCTGTCCGAGCACCACACATCTCCACTGCAGTTGGCTTACATTGACTCCGTTGACTTACCAGCTCCACAGAACCATAGTGTTTCCTGCTGAACTCCCCTCGACGGCAACCCAGGTCTTCTGAGGCAGAGCTGGAAGAGAAAGGCTTCATCGGTGAATGCATCCTACAAGATCCCTCAACAAGGAAAACAGCTCAGGGCCAGAAAACAAGGTTCAACCCATCCCTCTTGCCATCGCGTCTCAAACCGTGTGGACGACTTCTCCAGCCCACATCGGTGATGATGGCCCAGCGCAGAAAACTATTAACCCCCAAACAATATATAAATCTGGAATGCACGAGCCTGGAGATTGAAACCACCGATTCAATTAGATATTATGTCATCGTGAAATCGATAAAACTTTCAAGGATACTGGTCAATGGTAATTACATTTCAGAATCTTATCTTGAAGACTGGAACCATGTCGTGGGTTTGATCTGACTGCAGTGTGCATCAACTCTCTCAGCTAATTCCCACCCCCAATCTTCCATTACTTTAATTAACCTCCAAGAAGTCAATGGAGGCCAATTCACTGGATGTTTTCAATAGACAATAGACAATAGGTGCAGGAGTAGGCCATTAGGCCCTTCGAGCCAGCACCGGCCATCAATGTGATCATGGCTGATCATCCCCAATTAAGAGGGAGCTTGAACGGAATCAAGGGGAGAAAGCAGAAACAGGGTACTGATTTTGGATGATCAGCCATGATCGATCAGCTGGCTCGAAGGGCCGAATGGCCTACTTCTGCACTGATTTTCCATGTTTCTATGTTTCTATGAGATCCCCAGCAGCTTTGCGAAGTTTGGGAAAGACTGCATGGTGCCCAGTCCCATTGTTCCACAAGGCAATCAGGTCATGGAGCCGACTGAGGACAACGCCGAACTAGACAATGACGGAGCGAGCTCCACCATGAGCACGACGGGACAAATATTCCCACAGGGAGGAGGAGGAGAGCACCCCGGCAATATTGAGTAAATATTCCGATCGGAAAGACAGAAATAATCATTATGAAATATCATCCTCTATATCTCTCGTTTCCCTTTCACCTCACTCGCAGTCTGAAGTAGGATCTTGACCCGAAACGTCACCTACTCCTTTTCTCCAGGGATCTGGTCTGACCCGCTGAATTACTCTAGATTTGTGTGTCTATCCTCGGTTTAAACCAGCATCTGCAGTTCCTTCCTACACATTATAAACTTCATGATGTTGAGCTTAATGTATTGTCATGTGCAGTGAGTTGTCGCGTGCAGGTACAGCGAACAGTTTTTGTAGCGTGCTAACCAGTCAGCGGAAAGGCCAAACGTGATTACTATCAAGCCGTCCACAGTGTACGGATATAGGATAAAGGGACAACCTTTAGTGTCAGGGACTGCTCTCACCCCAACCACAGACTGTTTACCCTCCTACCATCCGGGAGGCGCTACAGGTATCTCCGTTGCCAGCAGGTCCAGAAACAGCTTCTTCCCTGCCACTGTTACATTACTCAACACTGTACCTCGGTGACTGTCAATCACCCCCCCCCCCCCCCCGGACACTCCTTCCACCAGGAAAAAATAATTGCACTACTATGACTGTATGCACGTAAATATATTTATTTATTGCTCATATTCTATGTTCGCTCTTCTAGGGAGATGCTAACTGCATTTCGTTGTCTCTGTACTGTACACTGCACAATGACAATAAAGTTTGAATCGGAATCTGAATCTGATAAAGTCCAGTAAAGCCCCATTAAAGATAGACCAAGAGTCTTCAATGAGGTAGATGGTAGCTCAGCACTGCTCTCTAGTTGTTGATAGGATTGTTCAGATGCCTGATAACAGCCTGATAACACTGTCTCCAAATCTGGAGGTGTGCGTTTCCACACTTCTGAACCTCTTTGCCTGATGAGAGAAGGGAGGAGGGAATGTCCAGGATGAGACTGGACCTTGATTATGCTGCTGACCTTGACGAGGCAGCGTGAAATATAGATGGAGTAAGTGGAAGGGAGGTTGGTTTGTGCGATGGTCTGGGCTGCGTCCACAATTCGCTACAATTTCTCGTGGTCTTGGATGGAGCTGTTCCCAAACCAACCTGCGATCTATCCCGTTAAAATGCTTTGTATGGTGCATCTGTAGAAGCTGGTGGGAGCTCTACAAGGATGGTGAGGCATTGGTGTGTTTTCTTGGCCATTGCTTCATTATGGGTGGTCCAGGACAAGTTGCTGGTGAAGACTACTCCTAGAAACCTGAAGCTTCAAACCATCTCGACGTCGATGCCATCAATGTATACCAGGGTATGCGTTTGTGTTTTGGATAGAGCTATGGTATGCTTCAGTTGGTAAACTTCCTTAAGCTTGAAGCCTCCACATTCATCTCTGACTCCAGAGTCTTGAGATTAAAAGTCATGCTTGATGTTAATAGAACATTGGCCCAAACGAGGATGCACCTTGGTAGAGACGGCTCCTGGATACACCGTTCCTTTGAGATGGATGTAACAAAACACATGGATGGTTCAGCAATTAGAAGTAAGGAACTACAGTCTAAAGAAGGGTCCAACACAAAACATCACCTATCCATGTTCCCCAGAGATGATGCCTGACCTGCTGAGTTACTCCGGCACTCTGTGTCTTTTTTTTTTAACTTGTGACCCAGCCAGTATTTATTTCTGAAACGGATTACCTAACAGAGTCTGAAGAAGAGTCCCGACCCGAAATATCACATATTCACATTTTCCTGACCCGCTGTTACTCCAGCACTTTGTCTCTTTTTTTTCAACCTGACTGTTGCATGTGAAGCTTCCTGTGCATAAATTAGCATTCATTACCTCTCAACAGTGACGGCACTGGGACAGTACTTGAAACACTTGAGGGATGTGAAGGGAACTAGGGAAATGCGGAAGGAACTGCCGATGCTGGTTTACACCGAAGTTAAACAGAAAATGCTGGAGTAACTCAGCGGGACAGGCAGAACCTCTGGAGACAAGGAATAGGTGACGTTTCAGGTCGAGACCCTTCTTCAGACTGAGAGTCAGTGGACAGGGAAGCGAAAGGTATGAAGGCACATAAGAATAAATGATTGAAATGTATGCAAAAGGACAAATCAAGGCCAGCAACGGCAACCAGGGAACGGTGGAGCCCACAATGGTCCATTGTTGGCTGTGGTGAATGGTCCTTATTTGCCTCCACAATGATAATTCCTTGCAACAGCATAGTTTGTCCCCTGAGCTCTCTGCATGGATACGGCAATGCAGCCACACAGAGTGGCAATCTGGGCAGCACAAGGTGAAGGTATTCGGACGAGGTCAGGCTCACAAGCACTTGCGATTAAAGCACAAGGAGTTTCAGCTGCTGGGATTTTGAACACATGTTGGAACAGGTACAGAGAGGGAGAGGTTGAGCAGGCTGGGACTCTATTCCCTGGAGCGCAGGAGGATGAGGGGTGATCTTATGCAGCTGTAGAAAATCATGAGAGGAATGGATCAGGTAGGCACACAGAGTCTCTTGCCCAGTGTGGGGGAATCGAGAACCAGAGTACATAGGTTTAAGGTGAGGGGATGAAGATTTAATAGGAATCTGAGGGGTAACTTTTTCACACAAAGGGAAGTGGGTGTGTGGAACGAGCTGCCAGAGGAGGTTGGTGAGGCAGGGACTATTTAAAAAACGTTTAAGGAACAATTAGATAGGTACATGGAGAGGAGAGGTTTGTGGGGATATGGGCAAAACGCAGGCAGGTGGGACGAGTGCAGATGGGACATGTTGGTTGGTGCGGGCACATTGGGCCGATGGGCCTGTTTTCACACTGTTTGACTGTAAAACACAAAGGGATCTCAGAGGGTCAGGCAGCATCAGTGGAGGGAATGGACGAACAATGTTCTTCTAAAGAGGGGTCAACTATCTAACCATTTATCCATTCATCTTACCATAATAAATGCCATCTATCCGTTAACGCCACAGATGCTGCCTGGCCCGCTGTGTTTCTCATGCACTTTGTGTTTTTGCTTACAATTGAAGTCTCCTGTAACTGAGCTACACTCTGAAGTTTAATGACACCTGTAATAAATCAACTGGAGGCAAACCAAAAAGATGAATGGTAAATAATGTTATTTGATTTCCCAAGTTATAAACGGAATATGAAGCATCTGATTCTTGTTGGAGCTAGGCTGTTATTTGTATGAAGTTGGCGTAAATGCGGGACTATTAAATAAAAATGGCTTGGTTTTAATCAGCAGAATAAGTCTGAAGAAGGGTCCCAACCCGAAACCTGGAGTTTAGAAGGATGAGGGGGACCTTATAGAAACATATAACATTATAAAAGGACTGGACAAGCTAGATGCAGGAAAAATGTTCCCAATGTTGGGGGAGTCCAGAACCAGTGACCACAGTCTTAGAATAAAGGGGAGGCCATTTAAGACTGAGGTGAGAAAAAACTTTTTCACCCAGAGAGTTGTGAATTTGTAGAATTCCCTGCCACAGAGGGCAGTGGAGGCCAAATCACAGGATGGATTTAAGAGAGAGTTAGATAGAACTCTAGGGGCTAGGGGAATCCAGGGATATGGGGAGAAGGCAGGCACAGGTTATTGATTGGGGACGATCAGCCATGATCATAATGAATGGCAGTGCTGGCTCGGTAGGCCGAATGGCCTCCTCCTGCACCTATTTTCTATGTTTCTATGAAACGTCACCCATTCCTTCTCACCAGAGATGCTGCCTGTCCCGCTGAGTTACTCCAGCTTTTTATATCTATCGTCAGCAGAATAATGTTCTGGACTCTGTATCTTCCCTTTTGCTCTACCTATTGTAGTGGAGTTTGACTTGAGTTTAGTTTATTGTCACGTGTGCCGAGATAGTGAAAAGCTTTTGTTGCGTGCTGAACCTTGATTGTTTTTATGTACAGTGTTATAGTCTGAAGAAGGATCTCGACTCAAACGTCACCTACTCCTTCTCTCCAGTGATGCTGCCTGACCCACTGAGTTACGCCCAGCTTTTTGTGTCTATCTTCGGTGTAAACCAGCATCTGCAATTCTTTCCTACACAGATTTTATATTAACTTACAAAACAAAGCTTTTCACTGTACCTCGGTGCACATGACAATAATAAGCCTGCAGGGGTGAAACTGTGGACTGCATCACCAGATGTGTAGTCAAGTCAAGTCAAGTTTATTTATATAGCTCATTTAAAAAACAACTCTTGTTGGCCAAAGTGCTTTACATTTGTTATAAGAATAGCACAACAAAACAAGCTACATACATATATACATGTAGCCCTCACTCAGAGGATGTCAGGAAAGGCTTGGGAGTATACGGTGGCTTGCAAAATTATTCATACCCCTTGAACTTTTCCACATTTTGTCACGTTACAACCACAAACGTAAATGTATTTTATTGGGATTTTATGTGATAGACCAACACAAAGTGGCGCATAATTGTGAAGTGGAAGAAAAATGATACATGGTATTCAAATTTTTTTACAAATAAAAAACTGAAAAGTGTGGGGTGCAAAAGTATTCAGCCCCCTTTACTCTGATACCCCTAAATAAAATCCAGTGCAACCAATTGCCTTCAGAAGTCACCTAATTAGTAAATAGAGTCCACTTGTGTGTAATATAATCTCGGTATAAATACAGCTGTTCTATGAAGGCCTCAGAGGTTTGTTCGAGAACATTAGTGAATAAACAGCATCAAGGAGCCCAAGGAACACACCAGACAGGTCAGGGATAAAGTTGTGGAGAAGTTTAAAGCAGGGTTAGGTTATAAAAAAATATCCCAAGCTTTGAACATCTCACGGAGCACTGTTCAATCCATCATCCGAAAATGGAAAGAGTATGGCACAACTGCAAACCTACCAAGACATGGCCATCCACCTAAACTGACAGGCCGGGCAAGGAGAGCATTGATCAGAGAAGCAGCCAAGAGGCCCATGGTAACTCTGGCGGAGCTGCAGAGATCCACAGCTCAGGTGGGAGAATCTGTCCACAGGACAACTATTAGTCGTGCACTCCACAAATCGGGCTTTTATGGAAGAGTGGCAAGAAGAAAGCCATTGTTGAAAAAAAGCCATAAGAAGTCCCGTTTGCAGTTTGCCACAAGCCATGTGGGGGACACAGCAAACATGTGGAGGAAGGTGCTCTGGTCAGATGAGACCAAAATTGAAGTTTTTGGCCTAAATGCAAAACGCTATGTGTGGCGGAAAACTAACACTGTACATCACCCTGAACACATCATCCCCACTGTGAAACATGGTGGTGGCAGCATCATGCTGTGGGAATGCTTTTCTTCAGTAGGGACAGGGAAGCTGGTCAGAGTTGATGGGAAGATGGATGGAACCAAATACAGGGCAATCTTGGAAGAAAACCTGTTAGAGTCTGCAAAAGACTTGAGACTGGGGTGGAGGTTCACCTTCCAGCAAGACAACGACCCTAAACATACAGCCAGAGCTACAATGGAATGGTTTAGATCAAAGCATATTCATGTGTTAGAATGGCCCAGTCAAAGTCCAGACCTAAATCCAATTGAGAATCTCTGGGAAGACTTGAAAATTGCTGTTCACAGACGCTCTCCATCCAATCTGACTGAGCTTGAGCTATTTTGTAAAGAAGAATGGGCAGAAATTTCAGTCTCTAGATGTGCAAAGCTGGTAGAGACATACCCCAAAAGACTTACAGCTGTAATTACAACGAAAGGTGGTTCTACAAAGTATTGACTCAGGGGGGCTGAATACTTTTGCACGCCACACTTTTCAGTTTTTTTATTTGTAAAAAAATTTGAATACCATGTATCATTTTCCTTCCACTTCACAATTATGCACCACTTTGTGTTGGTCTATCACATAAAATCCCAATAAAATACATTTACGTTTGTGGTTGTAACGTGACAAAATGTGGAACAGTTCAAGGGGTATGAATACTTTTGCAAGCCACTGTAGATAAATCGTTAGTCTTGACTTAAAAGAGTCGATGGAGGGGGCAGTTCTGATGGGAAAGGGGATGCTGTTCTACAGTCTAGGGGCTGCAACCGCAAAGGTCGCCCCTGAGCTTATGCCTAGACCGTGGGATATTCAGCAACCCCAAGTCGGCCGATCTGAGGGGCCTGGAGGTGGAGTGGTGGTTGAGAAGGCTTTTTATGTAGGTGGGGGCAAGCCCATTGAGGGCTTTGTAGACATGGAGGACAATCTTGAAGTTTATACGGAACCGCACAGGGAGCCAGTGGAGAGAGGCCAGGATCTGGGTGATGTGGTGTAGGACGGAACTACAGCTGCTGGTTTACACCGAAGTTAGACACACAGTGCTGGAGTAACTCAGCGGGTCAGGCAGCATCTCTGGAGAGAAGGAGCAGGTGGTGTTTCGGGTCAGGGCCCTTCTTCAGACTGAGAGTCAGGGGAGAGGCAGACAGAGATATGGAAGGGCAAGGTGTGAAAATACAGATCAGAGGGGACGATGATCTGGGAAAGGAAAATGTAGAATGGATCATTGTTAGGTGACAACGAGGCATGCAATCAGTAAAATTTAATCAGGACATTGAAAGTAGTCACAGAATTAGGATGGGGGAGGGATGAAGAGAGGGGGAAAGCAAAGGCTACCGGAAGTTAGAGAAATCAACACCTGTCCCTTTTTCACACCCCCCCCCCCCCCCCCCCCCCCCCCCCAATCGACTCTGTCCAAGGACCCTGACAGTCTGTTCAGGCGAGGCAGAGGTTCACTTACACCTCCTCCAACCTCATCTACTGTATCCGCTGTTTCAGGTGTCAACTCCTGTATATCAGCGAGACCAAGCGCAGGCTCGGCAATCGTTTCGCTGAACAACTCCATTCAGTCCTCCTAAAACTACCTGATCTCCCAGTTGCTCAACACTTTAACTCCCCCTCCCATTCCCACACTGACCTTTCTGTCCTGGGCCACCTCCATTGTCAGAGTGAGGCCCAGCGCAAATTGGAGGAACAGCAACTCATATTTCACTTGGGCAGCTTACACCCCAGCAGTATGAACATTGACTTCTGTAACTTCAAGTAACCCTTGCTTTCTCTCTTTCTCCATCCCCTCCCCATTTTATCTCTGTTTGCTTTGCTGTTAACTTCTCCCAGCTAACAACTCTATTCTACAGTTTCCATGATCCTCATTCCCTTTGTCCTGTTTTCACACCTTACACTTCCTTATCTATCCATCTCCCTCCCCACTGACGTCAGTCTGGCGAAGGGTCTCAACCCGAAACGTCACCCATCCGTTCTCTCCAGAGATGCTGCCTGTGCTACTGAGTTACCCAAGCATGTAATGTCAGTCTTCAAAGTTCATACAGCTGGGTTGTAAGCTGCCCGAGCGAAACGCGAGGTGCTGTTCCTCCAATTTGAGCAAATAAATCCTTTGTGGTGCGTTCTTGAAATGATTGTTGGCTGCTGGTGTCCTTCCCCTTCCTATGGGATGTACCCACATAGTCAGAGGAGCATGGGATCGATAGGGAAATGTCCATTTGTTCCACTGCCATTTTTGGCAGAGAACTAGCAGGGCTGAAGCAACACAGTAATCGATCTCTAATCGAGGGCTAGAAGGGCTCGATATCAGAAGAATACTTGGAGAGAGAACACGGTGAACTCGCCGTTTACACCGCTTGAACATTTCCACTTAAACAAATGTAAAATATTTGGAAAGGGATAAGCTATCACTGTTTAATTTGGCAATTACATTCAATGTAGCACCAGCTTCAAGTGCTTCACACCATTTTGCTGTAACCATGGCTATCAGCCTTCCCTTGTCTACTGTTTAAAGATCTTGGCTCATCCAAAGGCAATGACTGGTGATTGGCATGTGGGCACCAGCAGGGCTTCACTAGGTTCACCAGTAACAAGCATACCCAGTCAAGACGATCTGGGGAGAATCAGACAAAGCATTCCCTGGCTGTTCCGAGCATTCACATATAGAGACCCCCTGAGTGAGGATCAAACCGCACACTGTTCCACCAGGTATTGCCTTCCCTGACTGGAAACAAAACCCATCCTGGCTGCCATCTTCTCCAGAGAAGGCCTGGATACAGTAGATGTGGAGAGGACGTTTCCACTAGTGGGAGAGTCCAGCATGAGAAGATTTACAAGGATGTTGCCAGGACTAGAGGGTCTGTGCTCTTGGCAGAGGTTGAGCAGGCTGGGTCTCCATTCCTTTGAGCACAGGAGGTTGAGGGGTGATCTTATAGAGGTGTATAATGATCATGAGAAGAATAGATCGGGCAGAGTCTCTTGCCTAGAATAGGTAAATTGAGAACCACAGGACATAGGTTTAAGGTGAAGGGGGAAAGTAGGAATCTGAGGGGTAACTTTTTCCACACAAAGGGTGGTGTGTGTATGGAACGAGCTGCCAGAGGATGTAGTTGTGGCAGGGACTATCCCAGTGTTTAAGAAACAGTGAGACAGGTATATGGATAGGGCAGGTTTGGAGGGGCCAAATGTTGGCAGGTGGGGCAAGTTGGGCCAAAGGACCTGTTTCCACACTTTATGGCCAGAGGCCATAGCCTCGGCATTAAAGGACATTTGTTTAGGAAGGAGATGAGGGTGGTGAATCTGTGGAATTCATTGCCACAGAAGGCTGTGGAGGCCAAGTCAATGGGTATTTTTAAGGCAGAGATAGATAAATTCTTGATTAGTACGGGTGTCATGGGGTTATGGGGAGAAGACAGGTGAATGGGGTTAGGAGGGAGAGATAGCTCCTGTCGCTAATGAGAACCCAGAGACATGGCAGCACCTACACCAGGGAGGCAGGCCATCCCTGTAGCTCAGTCACTCATGATCACTCTCTACTCAGTCTTTGCGTCCCCTGCCTGCTCTCAAACATAGGTGCTCCATTTTCAGTGGATGTCACAAACAGACAGACCACCTGACTGGCAAACAGCTGGCAAACCACATGCAACATGCCCATGCCATTTTAAATGTAGCATCACACACCAAAACAAAAATGAAACAGGAGAATATCAACAGGAAAGTGGCAGAAACAAACACTTCCAGAAATATAGAAACATAGAAACATAGAAAATAGGTGCAGGAGTAGGCCATTCGGCCCTTCGAGCCTGCACCGCCATTCAATATGATCATGGCTGATCATCCAACTCAATATCCTGTACCTGCCTTCTCTCCATACCCCTGATCCCTTTAGCCACAAGGGCCACATCTAACTCCCTCTTAAATATAGCCAATGACCTCAACTACCTTCTGTGGCAGGGAGTTCCAGAGATTCACCATTCTCTGTGTGAAAAATGTTTTTCTCATCTCGGCCCAAAAGGATTTCCCCTCTATCCTCAAACTGTGACCCCTTGTCCTGGACTTCCCCAACATCGGGAACAATCTTCCTGCATCTAGTCTGTCCAACCCCTTAAGAATGTTGTAAGTTTCTATAAGATCCCCCCCTCAATCTTCTAAATTCTAGCGAGTACAAGCCGAGTCTATCCAGTCTTTCTTCAGTCTGTCCCTTTTGGGACACAATTAGTTTCATTTCCCAGGGGGATAGGCTCCAGTTTTATTGAAGCCCATGTTTATATTTCATCAGCCATTCTCCAACATGTGCATGTTGTACAAAGGCAGAGCGCTCAGTCACAGACCTAATCAAATCACACTGTCATTATTATTATTATTATTATGATTTAAAAAAAAAGAAAATAACAGGTGACAGGAATGATATAAAACATTCCCAGGCTCGGTTGTAACATGGAATTAAAGGTCGCGTCCAGGGGCGGGGTTGAC
Organism: Leucoraja erinaceus; assembly: GCF_028641065.1. Classification (NCBI taxonomy): domain Eukaryota; kingdom Metazoa; phylum Chordata; class Chondrichthyes; order Rajiformes; family Rajidae; genus Leucoraja; species Leucoraja erinaceus. The sequence goes on along the minus strand of NC_073407.1, from coordinate 3,862,589 downwards.
TTGTGTCTGAATGTGTGGAAGAAAATAATCTTGGTCAAGGCGGTCATAATTGTCCCATCTTTAACTCCAGAACCGAAGCCCATCCATACACGTTAATATCCCACCCCGTTAAAGTTGGGTGACTTGCTGTGGTGTAGTAACATGACACAGAACATAACGCCCCCTTTCTGAGCTGTGGGCCAGCCCTTCAATAATATAACACTTGCTTGCCAACCTGCTAACACTTGGCTTGTTAACGTATTAAACCCTGATGCATTTTCCCTTCCATAACAAACTTTCGGCATTTCAATTACAATTTATTGTGCAGTGAAAGCACACAATTATTATTTTTTTCTCTCCTCTCCTCGTTCTCCCTGCACGATAGAGGAAAGGTCTATGTTTTCCTCCCACCCTCTCTCTTCTATCTCTCTCTCATCCACCCATCCACCAGTAGCGTACAGTATGTTACAACACAGTACCTTAATTGTGGACACCACTAGATAGCTACGCATCGGGCAACACTGGTGCACCCACCGCAAGAAATCTCATTCAACATGCCAAGGCGTAACTGGCTGGCTACACGTTCACAACGAATGCGCGAAATGAAGGAAAAACAATATCGAAATCTGCTTTTACCGTTGTGTGAGACTCAGCAGTTTAGTAGAAGCTGCATCCGCACTGCTCATATCCATACATGCGTTTCTCGGCTGTACAAAGTGTTCTAGTCAATGGTACCTGACATTACATCTGCTGCAGTTAGTAACGCGGGGCGGGGTGGTACAATGCAACTTCGCGTTCAATTCTGAATTTCTGCAGACTTGTTTTTTTCCCTCTCTCTCTCTCTCTCTCTCCTCTCTCTGAATAACAGGATCCCCCTCCTTCAAAAAGAGGGGGGGGGATTTGTGCACAGAGTGAGCCTCCCACGGCAGATGCAAGGCAATGCAACGCTGACTATATTGCCACCAGCAGAAAAACCAGGCGACGCATTAGCAAACGTGTCCGGGTAACAGCAGGGCAGAGAGGAGCGTGGAAACGTGGCTCACATCTCAACTAGTCAATGTGCAGCAAGCAGCGCGCTTCAGTACTTCATTTCTCAGTACACAACACACTAGCAGCAGCAGACCGCAAGTGTCAAGGCGCCGCTCCGCCCCTGCAGACCTCCGTCCAGCCCACTGTAGTCTCAACACCGCCGCCTTGCCCTTCCCACTCACTGCCTGGTGAAGACCAGGAAACTACAACGTCCAGCGTGCACCCGCCCTCCACTCTTGGTCCATTGGTCAAACTCCCGCTGTGACCATCCCAGAGTCTTGTGTTGCTTACATTCCGACTGACAAACACTGGGACATCAGGTTCAGATTAGGAAGAAAATCTCCCACCTCTCAGCCATATATTGTTATCCTGGATAAAATATATCGATCATAATATCTGCACTGTTAGATAGGGCAGGCAGCCAGAACGTCTTTAGCCAGAGGGTGGTGAATCTGTGGATTTCATTGACACAGGAGGCTGTGGAGGCCAAGTCAATGGATGTTTTTAAGACGGAGATTGATAGATTCTCGATTAGTACGGGTGTCAGGGGTTATGGGGAGAAGGCAGAAGAATGGAGTAGAGAGGGAGAGATAGATCAGCCATGATTGAATGGTGGAATAGACTTGATGGGCCGAATGGCCTAATTCTGCTCATATCGCTTATGAACTTTTTTTTCCCAGACTAGAGGGCATAGATGTAAGCTGAGAGGGACAAAGTGTTCATCGTCATCACACAGAGGTTGGTGGGTGCCTGGAACGCATTGCCGGGGGTGGTGGTGGAGGCAGATATAATATTGGTCTTTAAGAGGCTTTTGGATAGGCAAATGAATATGCAGGGAATGGCGGATCATGTGCAAGTAGATAAAAGATGGCACACCCTTGTGGGCCGAAGGGCCTGTTCCTGTGCTGTACTCTGTGTTCTATGAAGTCATCCTCATCTACAATAACATTTCTCAATTATCCAAATGTAATGGATGCAAATTTAAAAGCCTCTTGGGCATGTGCAAAATATGCATTTTATTTGGATATACAACTGCCAGATGATTAAAACTAAAGATGATGGGTGCTCGGCGTAAGGCAAGCAATGGAAAAGCTTCTCCCCGAACCTCGTCAGCATTATTCTCTTTGGAACCGGGGAACCTGTTCTAATCAGCTATTAAGCTGAAATCATTCAGGTTTTTCAACTTCATAGTTGGAACTCCTTTAGAAAAAATGTAACAAAGAACAACATTATGGGTGGCACGGTGGCGCTCTGGTAGAGTTGCTGTCTCACAACGCCAATGACCCGGGTTTAACCCCGACTACCGGTGCTGTCTATACAGAGTTCTCCTCGTGACCTACAAGAGTTTTCTCTGGGTGTTGCGGTTTCCTCCCACACCCCAAAGATGTATAGGCTTGTCGTTTAATTGGCTTCGGTAAAATTGGCCCTAGTGTGTGTAGGATAGCGCTGGTGTGCAGGGTGCTTGATGGTCGGCATGGACTCGGTGGGCCGAAGGGCCTGTTTCTGTGCTGTATCTTAAAACTAAAAGAACTAAACTGGTGGTAAAAAATAAATCCCAAGAGTGGATGTTATCAGGTGGTCCCCTCTCAAGACCGCTTGTTTTTGAATCTCACCAAAACAATATCTAATGATTCAGATAACGCAGCAGCGAGTATTGACTTAACACTGCACTGTCTGAAAATCAATTCTGCCCCTTTTCCGGGGTTATGTCCGTGCCTGGGTGGATGTAGAGAGGGACTACACGTTGTCCACGGGCACCCCGGGGAATTTCCGGGACCGCTGAGCACCGTGGGGAGTGGAATATATCCTTAAAAAGGATGGTGATATAAGTTGTTTAAGAGTGTATTTGACATTTCAGGCTATTTGTTTAGATCATTGGGTGATTTAGATTATGGTGGTGCGTCTGTTTGGTGTTGTTTTGTCTCGTATGTATTATTCTTGCGATCATTGACTACATTTCATATTTTTTTAAAGAAAAGAAATGCGACTTGTCAGTTATATGTAAAAGATCGGCAAGAGTGGTCATGCAGAGGAGAGAGGTTCTCCAACAAACATTACCACAAGATAGTCCTTTACCTCACTTTTACATGTCACTGAGGGTTCATTGGTGGCTGAGAAACACTTTGGCATCTCCGGGAGAAACTGCCGATGTAAATCTTGGTTTTCTCCCATATCTTTGACTTCCTCCCACACCCCAAAGAAATACAAAGGTGTGCACGATAATTGGCTTGGTGTAAATGTATAAATGTAAAAATTGTCCCCTAGTGTGTGCAGGGTAGTGTTAATGTGCGGGGATCGATGGTCGGTACAGACTCACTGGGCTGAAGGGCCTGTTTCTGCGCTGTATCTCTAAACTATAACAAAGTCTCCAACTTTCTCTACCAAGTCAAAGGATATTAAAAGGTGAAGACATGACATATAAGGATGATGATGAAGATGATGATGATGAATACTTTATTGTCACATGTGACAAGTCACAGCGAAACTCTTTGCTTGTATACCCAAGGTGTGCAAATAGTCGCCCGTAAAGGGCACGGGCAAACTTACAAAGTATCCACGCCAGGTTCTCCTTAGATCTTTTTCCCCCCCTCCCCATGCTGGATCCCCATTGCTCCCCCCCCCTTTTACCCATTGGTCCCCCTCCCACATGGGGGTCCCCCCAAATGCCGGGTCTTCCCTTGTTCCGGAATTCCCCCGGAATTTCCATCAGATCACTCCTCAATCTCTGATACTCCAGAAAAATCCATCCAAACTTTCTCCAACCTCTCCCTCTACTGCAGGCAGCATTCTGATAAAGCTCCTCTACATTCTCTCCAAAGCCTCCACATGCTTCCTGTAATAGGGGCGACCAGAACTGCACGCAATGCTCCAAAATGTGGTAAAACCAACGTCCTGTAAAGCTGCATCAAGACTCCCTAACCCTTAATCTCAATGTCCCATATGCCTTCTTTACCACTTGATCTACTTGTGTTACTAGTTTCAGCGAGCTATGGACTTGGACCCCAAGATCCGTCCATCAGTGCTGTTAAGGGTCTTGCCATTAACTGTATTCTCTCCCCTCACACAGTGCAAAACCTCATACATGCTGAGGTTAAACTCCATCTGCCATTTCCCAACCATTTCTGCAGCTGATCTCTATCCTATATATAGAAACATAGAAACATAGAAATTAGGTGCAGGAGTAGGCCATTCGGCCCTTCGAGCCTGCACCGCCATTCAATATGATCATGGCTGATCATCCAACTCAGTATCCCGTACCTGCCTTCTCTCCATACCCCCTGATCCCCTTAGCCACAAGGGCCACATCTAACTCCCTCTTAAATATAGCCAATAAACTGGCCTCAACTACCCTCTGTGGCAGAGAGTTCCAGAGATTCACCACTCTCTGCGTGAAAAAAGTTCTTCTCATCTCGGTTTTTAAAGGATTTCCCCTTTATCCTTAAGCTGTGACCCCTTGTCCTGGACTTCCCTAACATCGGGAACAATCTTCCTGCATCTAGCCTGTCCAACCCCTTAAGAATTTTGTAAGTTTCTATAAGATCCCCTCTCAATCTTCTAAATTCTAGAGAGTATAAACCAAGTCTATCCAGTCTTTCTTCATAAGACAGTCCTGACATCCCAGGAATCAGTCTGGTGAACCGTCTCTGCACTCCCTCTATGGCAATAATGTCCTTCCTCAGATTTGGAGACCAAAACTGTACGCAATACTCCAGGTGAGGTCTCACCAAGACCCTGTACAACTGTAGTAGAACCTCTCTGCTCCTATACTCAAATCCTTTTGCAATGAAAGCTAACATACCATTCGCTTTCTTTACTGCCTGCTGCACCTGCATGCCTACCTTCAATGACTGGTGTACCATGACACCCAGGTCTCGCTGCATCTCCCCCTTTCCCAATCGGCCACCATTTAGATAATAATTTGACAACCTTACTCACTGTCCACCAGTCCACCAATCTTGGTGCCGTCTGCAAGCTTACAAACCAAGCCATCTAGTCAAGAGTCAAGGATCAAGAGTGTTTCATTGTCATGTGTCCCGGATGGGACAATGAAACTCTTACTGCAGCAGCACAACAGAATATGTGAATACGTACATTGACATCCAAGTTGTTTCTAGATATCACAAACAGCAGAGGTCCCAGCACAGATCGCAATGGAAATCCACTGGCCACAGTTGCCCAGGCTGAATAACAAATACCCTTCCACCACCACCCTCTGTTGCCTTTCAGTAAACGGATTCTGAATCCAAAACAACCAAGTTACCATGGATCCCATGCACCCTAATCTTCTGGGTCAGCCTCCAGTGAGGAATTTTATCAAAAGCCTTGGTCAAAATCTATGACTTGATTACACAAGAGACTGTAGATGCTGGAATCCTGAGCACAACACAAAGTGCTGGAGGAACTTGGCGGGCCAGGCTGGATCTTTGGAGGGTATGGGCAGGAGATGTTTTGGGTCGGGACCCACCTTCAGACCAAATGCAGTTGTTCATAGTGAAGAAGCATCCCGACCCACAACGTTGCCTGTCCATCCCCTCACCAGATGCTGCTTGACCTAGCTTAGTTGAGTTTAGTTAATTGTCACCTGTACCGAGGTGCAATGAAAAACTTTTGTTGTGTGCTAACTAGCCAGTGGAAAGACAATGCATGGTTACAATCGAGCCGTGCTGATTTGCTCCAGCACTTTGTGTTGTGATCAGCTGCGATCTCATTGAGTGAGCGGCCATATTATCTATTCTTGCTTCTCCTTCTAACGTTCACAGGATGGTCTTGTTTCTGATATACTCGCAATAACTGAATGCAGGGAGGGAGTGTGTGATAGCTATGTACAATTCTGAGTGTACCATCCATCTCAGTCCCCTGGAGATAGAGAGACGGAAACCGCTTTCAAAATATGGAGGGGTCCGAGGGTCAGGGGGGACACAATTTCTGGGAGGCCGCGCGCACATGCGCACACTAACACACACACGAGGCATCGGAAGCTTCAGCCGTGCGCCCTGAATTAGATTTAAAGCTTGTAATGTGAGGGGGGGGTGGGGGGGCGTTCCCCACCTCTGAAAACATGGAGGGGAACGTCCCCCCTGGCCCCCCCGGGTTTTCCGTCAATCTGGAGATATTTGGTCATCGTGCGTGATTGACTGGGTTTTAGTCCAGTCATCTCCTTGTGTGGTACAGCAGCGCAGCGGTAGAGTTGCTGCTTCACAGCACCAGGGACACAAGTTCGATCCTGACCACGGGTGCTGTCTGTGCGGAGTTTGTACGTTCTCCCGGTGACAGAGTGGGTTTTCTCCAGGCGCTCCGGTTTCCTCCCACACTCCAAAGACGTGCAGGTTAATTGACTTCTGTAAAATTGAAAATTGTCCCTGGTGTGTGGGATAGTGCTAGTGTACGGGGTGATCGCTGCCTGGCGCGGACTCCGTAAGCTGAAGGGCCTGGTTCTCCACTGTATCTATAAAGTCGAAAAGTCTAACTCCGTAATGAGATGGCCTATGGAAATGCTACCATGTGTACCCCTCTAATCGTTCAACGGCAGGCTACAAAGCCAGATGTATTGCACATTCCTGATTGCGGTTCTTAATGTACATGGCCTTAGCTTTGTAGCCAAGTACCAAGTATGTATATGGTTTGGTGTGCCTTCACTACAGATCACCAGAGTGGAGGTGATCAAATAATACCTATCTCAATCAAACTTGACCAAACTGCTCCATGTGTCTGAGATTGATTTCATTCTTGTGACTATGAACATATATAATAATCATCCACACACTGCATTTCTCTGGTGAAATCCTCACACTTTTACTGGGAATAGTTCCCACGCTTTGTGTCCCTTCCTTTTCAAATAAACTGTTTGGTGATTAAATTAACTCTGCTGCACAATAAACTGTTTTTCCATGAATCACAAACCACCTCCCTGTTTCCAAACAACTGTCTGATTGATGTCTGGCAGGTAATGATAGATGCCGTTTAAGAATAAACAGCCATATAATGGATTATAACAGGAGTCGCACTTTCACGAGAGAGTAATATAAGCCAAAGGCGCTTCATGGAAACATAACTTCAAACGCAGCCCAAGAAGATAACAAGACAGGTTTAGAGGGATATATGGGCCAAATGCGGCCAGGTGGGACTAGCAGAGATGAGGCATCTTGGTCAGCATGGGCGAGTTGGGCCGTTGGGCCTATTTCCACACTGTATGACTCCGTGACTCTCATCTACACTCAGAACTGAACCTGCGTCTCTGGAACAGTGAGGCAGCAGCTCTACCTCTGTCCCACTGTCCCACGCAAGACATGGGGAGGATTCCTGAACTAATCCCACCCATCACTATTCGGAAGGAACTGCAGATGCCGGCTTAAACTAAAGATAGACACAACATGCTGGAGTAATTCAACAGGACAGCCAACATCTCTGGAGAGAAGGAATGAGTGACATTTTGGGTCAAGACCCTTTTTCTGAAGACCATCACTAGTGCAGTTCCCGGGACTTTAGAGTCTCTGTATTTTTAATATGTTGTTCTAGTCCCTGCCTCAATTAGGGGTGGTCGGTGGTGCAGCAGTAGAGTTGCTGCCTTTTAAGTGGGACAGGGGCACAGACCCAGGTTCGATCCCGACTGTGGGTGCTGTCTGTACGGAGTTTGTACGTTTTCCCCGTGACTGCGTGGGTTTTCTCCGAGATCTTCGGTTTCCTCCAACGCTCCAAAGACGAACAGACGTAAAGGGTAAGGGTATTGTATTGTATTGTATTGTATTGTATTAACATCTGGTTCTTGATTCCCCCCTACTCTGGGCAAGAGACTCTGTGCGTTTACCTGCTCTACTCCTCCCATGATTTTGTAATTGGCAAAGATATGTCACCGTGAGGTCAAATATCAGGTATAGAAGTACAGGAAATATATGAAGTGAACATATTCATACAGGAAGGAGTTCCTGGGCATCAGTTCCCCTCCAGTAACTTCTTTTCTCCACCGTGTCTGTTTACTGCAGTGCCAGCTCACGGCGCAGTGTAAAGGCTACACTCATGGACCCATCTACACACACTGTTGTACGTGACTCCATTACCCAGTGTTCGGACATCCTCCACCTCATGTTCCCACTGGTGATGACAATCATGTTCCCACTGGTACTGACACTTTGAAAATCAACATAATCGCATGAATATTGATTTCTCTAGCTTCATGTAACCCCTGCATCCCCTCTCTATCTGCGTCACTCCCCCACCCGAGACACCATACCAGTTTCACTGTCATCCTGTTGATGTTCCACTGTCTGCATAACTCGTTATTATCTATCCCACAGCCAACAATGGACCATTATGGGCTCCACATATCCTTGATTATCGTTGCTTTCCGCATATCTTCCATTCATTTGTCATACGTGCCGTCTACATCTCCCCTTCCCCTTCCCCTTTCCCCTGACCCTCAGTCTAAAGAAGGGCTCGATCCGAAACATCACCTATTACTTTTCCCAGATGCTGCCTGATCCGTTGAGTTAGTTCAGTTTAGTTCAGTTTAGTTTATTGTCACGCGTACCAAGGTACAGTACATGATCCAATCGAAGGTAGACATCAAATGCTGGAGTAGCTCAGCAGGTGAGCCAGCAGCGAAGGGCCGAATGGCCTACTCCTGCACCTAATTTCTATGTTTCTATGTTTCTATCTCCAGAGATTTCCAGCATTTTGTGTCTACCTTCTATTTAAATAGCATCTGCAGTTCTTTCTTACACATGATTACAATCAGTCCTTTTAAAGTGTGTAAATACGTAAGGGATTAACGTTCAGTGCAAGGTGAAGCCAACAAAGTCCGGTCAAGGATAGTCCGAGGGACATCAACGAGGTAGATAGTAGTTCAGCACTGCTCTCTGGTTGTGGTAGGGTGGTTCAGTTGCCTGATAACAGCTGGGAAGAAACTGTCCCTGAATCTGGAGGTGTGCGTTTTCACACTTCTGTACCATCTGATGGGAGAGGGGAGAAGAGGGAGTGGCCAGGGTGCGACATGTCTTGATTATGCTGCATGCCTTGTTGAGGCAGCGTGAGGTATATATGGAGGTTGGTTTGTGTGATGGTCTGGGCTGCGTCCACAATTCGCTGCAATTTCATGCGGTCCTGGATGGAGCTGTTCCCAAACCAAGCTGTGATGCATCACGATAAAAATCCTGTAAGGCAGCAACTCCAGCATTTTTGTGTCTGCTTTCGCCATTCAGATAATATTGCTGCTGTAATGATTCCTGGCCATTCAGAGCTCTGAAATGCCTCCATACAAAGCAGAATCGTTCGTCATTTGTATTTGACCAATCACAGAGAATGAAAGTAGAAATGAATAACTCAAAATAATATCGTAAAGCTGGGAGACATTGATGGTGAACCTGGGGTTTACAAGCTGTTGGATCTGTCCTCTGACTAGTCTCCGCAGTTTACCAGCAGCTGCAGTTAATCCGACTTTGCCTACTTAGTGAATAAACAATAGACAATAGGTGCAGGAGTAGTAGGCCATTCGGCCCTTCAAGCCAGCACCGCCATTCAATGTGATCATGGCTGATCATCCACAATCAGTACCCCGTTCCTGCCTTCTCCCCATATCCCCTGACTCCGCTATTTTTAAGAGCCCTATCTAGCTCTCTCTTGAAAGCATCCAGAGAACCTGCCTCCACCGCCCTCTGAGGCAGAGAATTCCACAGACTCACCACTCTCTGTGAGTAAAAGTGTTTCCTCGTCTCCGTTCTAAATAGCTTACTCCTTATTCTTAAACTGTGGCCCCTGGTTCTGGACTCCCCCAACATCGGGAACATTTTTTCCTGCCTCTAGTGTGTCCAAGCCCTTAACAATCTTATGTTTCAATGTTTCAATATGTTTGAAGTGGCTGGTAAGGCACAGACCTCGTTGTAGACGGATTCTTCCTCGCAGAGAATACCGTAAACAGGAATCACATTGTCCACGACTTTAGTTCAGAGTTGCAACACGGAAACAGGCCCTTTGGCCCACTGTATGGAACAAGCTGCCAGAGGAGGAACTATCCCAATGTTTAAGAAACATTTAGGTGTGTGGGACTAGTGTAGCTGGGACATGTTTGCCGAAGGGCCTGTTTCCACGCTGTATCACTCTATGATTCTATGGCCATCGATCTCCCGTTCACACTAGTTCTACATTATCCCATTTTCTCAACTGCTTCTTATACACTGGTGACAATTTACAGAAGGCCGATTAACCTACAAATCCCACACGCCTTTGGGAGGAAATCCCACGCAAACTCCACACAGACAGCACCCGAGGTCAGGACCGAACCTGGTCTGTGGCGCTGTAAGGCAGCTACTCTGCCGCTGCGCCACTGTGCCACCCCTACCTATTGCCTCATGTGCTGTGGATGAAAGTGGAACCAGTGCATCTGCTGTACTTCCGAAAGGCACCGTGCAAGGTGCAGCATCAGGGACCATGGATGAGAATAAAAGCTTATGGAATATGATGTAACAAGTGGGATAGCATGGGGTGGCACGGTGGCGCAAGGGTGGAGCTGCTGCCTTACAGCACCAGAGACCTGTGGATGCTGTCTGTACGGAGTTTGTACGTTCTCCCCGTGAACTGCGTGGGTTTCCTCCGGTTAGCTCCCACAGGTTTGTAGGTGACTTTGATTCAGTAAGTTGTAAAACTGATCCTAGTGTGTGTAGTTTACTGTATGGCATGATTGCTAGTCGGCGCGGATTTAGTGGGCCGAAGGGCCTGTTTCCACACTGTATCTCTAAAGTCTAAAATCTAAAGAACTAGTGTGAACGGGTGATCATTGGTCAGCATGAACACGGTGGGCCGAAGGGCCTGTTTCCATGCTGTAACTAGGAACTAATACTAATTGTGTGAACATAAGGTCATAAGTCAAAGGGATAGGAGCATAAGTAGGCCATTCGGCCCCTCGTCCTCTATGTCATTCAATTGTGGCTGATCTATCTTTCCCTCCCTATCCCATTGTCTTGCCTTCTCCCCATAACATCTGACACCCGTACTAATCAAGAATCTTTCTATCTATGCCTTACAAATATCCATTGACTTGGCCTCCAAAGCCTTCTATGGCAATGAATTCCACAGATTTACCGCGCTCTGACTAAAGAAATTCCTCCTCGTCTCCTTCTTGAGGATTGAAGCTTGGCTGGCGATCAGGAAATGTTTCAGGCTTAAACACATGTTTTTATCTGGTTGGCAAGATGTATTGAAAGGTTCCCATGGCGACAGGTACTGGGCCGGCAATTTTTTCACTCTTAATATGAATGACGTTGACGAAGATTCTGAAATTATGGTCACTACATTTACCAGCTATGCAAAAACATATGGGGCAGCACGGTGGCGCAGCGGTAGAGTTGCTGCCTTACAGCGCCAGGGAGCCGGGTTCCATCCTGACTACAGGTGCTGTCTGTACGGAATTTGGACATTCTCCCCGTGACCTGCGTGGGTTTTCTCCAGGTGCTCTGGTTTCCTCTCACACTCCAAAGAGGTGCTGGTTTGCAGGTTAAACCCCTCTCCTACTGTACGAGTTCGTTTAAAGAGTTCTCCCGAGTTTGCCCTGATTCGAACTCGGAGATTTACGATAATTGCCGCTAGTCGGTACTCTGGGCTCTCGTGGATATTTTTCAACATGTTGAAAAATCTTCACGAGTCTTCCCGAGCTTACCTGCCATTAGCGAGTCTTCCCGAGTACCTGCCGTTAGCGTTACGAGCCGCTAAAAGACGTCCCCGAGCTCCGACGTACCCGCTACGTTCATTCTCCGTGCTTACCACGAGTTTGATTTTTTTTTAAACTGGGGAGAGCTCTTGGATTAAACTCGCACCGTGGGAAAAGGATATTGACAGGATAAAAGAATGGGCAAGAATGTGGCAAATGGAGTTATGTGGGAAAACATGAACTTGCAAGGCACAAAGTGCTGGAGTAACTCAGTGGGTCAGGCTGCATCTCTGCAGACCATGGATAGGTGATGTTTTGGGTCGGGTCCCTTCTTCAGACTGATTGTGGTGTGGGGGAGAGGGTGTACCAGAAAAAAGCTGGAAGAGAGGAGGGGCAGGACCAACCAAGCCCAGCAAGTGGTAGACATAGTAGAGCGCAGGGCAAGGGTTGGGGGTGGATATGCACACAAAGCTGGAGTAACTCAGCTGGTCAGGCAGCATCTCTGGAGAGAAGGAATGGGTGACGCTTTGGGTCGAGACCCAAGAAGTGGAGAGTATTTTTCCTGTTTTTATCCCTAAACTGAGAACCTGATGCTTAGCCAGGAAATGCTTTGCCTATAAAAGATCGGGTAGATGCACAGAGTCTCTTGCCCAGAGTAGATGAATCGAAGACCAGAGGACATAGGTTTAAGGTGAAGGGGAAAAGATTTAATAGGAATCTGAGGGTAACCTTTTCACACACAGGGTAGTGGATGTATGGAATAAGCTGGCGGAGGAGGTAGTTGAGGCAGGGACTATCGCAACATTTAAGAAACAGTTAGACAGGTACATGGATAGGACAGGTTTGGAGAGATATGGACAAAACGCGGGCAGTTGTGACTAGTGTAGCTGGGACATGTTGCCCGGTGTGGGCAAGTTGGGCCGAAAGGCCTGTCTCCGTGCTATATGACTCTATAACTCTATGACTATAAAAGCTGGGCAAGTCTGGACCATCGCACACTCATAACAGCCTGCTATTGAGAATTTCAAAAGGAAATCCCGCTGTTCAGTTGCAACGCTCTGAAGGTGGAAGGAATCAATGAAGGCGTGCAGGGTGAAACTGCAAATTAGCTGTGATCTAATGCAATGATCAGAAGAGTTTGCTTTGTTTGTCTACTGTCTGTGACTTTGTAAAACGACCCTCAAACACTTCAAAGGTGCATTATCAAACACAAGCCAACGGCAAGCTATCCAAAGGCATGTGAGAGCAGCAGCTGCCAGGCAAGAGAAAACCTTCAACTTGGTTTAGTTTTGATTAGTTTAGAGATACAGCGTGGAAACACCGTGTCCATGCGGACCAGAGATCACGCATACGCTGGTGCCATCTTTGATACACGCACTACTAGATCAGGCATGATTGAATGGGGGAGTAGACTTGATGGGATGAATGGCCTCATTCTGCTCCTAGAACTTATGAACGTATGAATGATGAGCACTAGGGACAGTTTACAGTGGCCAATGAACCTACAAGGCAGCCAATGGCAACGCCACCAGATGAAGTAGATACCCAAATTGGAGTAGATATCTCAGGGGCGGCACGGTGGCACAGTGGTAGAGTTACTGCCTTACAGCGCCAGAGACCCAGGTTCAATCCTGGCTACAGGTGCTGTCTGTACGGAGTTTGTACATTCTCCCCGTGACCCTGTGGGCTTTCTCTGAGATCTTCAGTTTCCTCCCACACTCCAAAGACTTAAAGAGTTTTGTATGTTAGTTGGCTTGGTGTATGTATAAAATTATCCATAGTGTAGGATGTGCGGAGATCGCTGGTGTGGGCTCGATGGGCCGAAGGGCCAGTTTCCTGCTGTATATCCAAACTAAACTAAAGTTACGGGTCTGGAAGACGTTACATCAATGGGGAGGAGTCATTTGAAATCAAGGATGAGAATTGATTTAATCTGGGCTTTGTGAAAACAGGAAGCAGTATAGGGTTAGTGAACACAAGGTTAATGGGTCATGGTGCGTGTCAGAGGAACACACTGTGTAGGAAGGAACTGCAGATGCTGCTTTAAATAGACACAAAAAGCTGGAGTAACACGGAGGGACAGGCAGCATCTCCAGAGAGAAGGAATGGGTGACGTTTCATGTCATGGCCCTTCTTCAGACTCGACCCAAAACATCACCTATTCCTTCTCTCCTGAGATGCTGCCAGTCCCGCTGAGTTGCTCCAGCATTTTGTGTCCATCTACAAAAGAAACACAAAGGTAGACACAAAATATTGGAGTAACACAGCGGGTGAGGCGGCATCTGGATTTATTCTGGAGATACAAGGAACTGCAGACCGTGGATAGGTGACGTTTCAGGTCGAGACCCTTCTTCAGACTGCTGTAGCGGAGGGGAAAGGGGAAGATAGTTGGAGGCGATGAGAGCCAGCAGTAAGCCTGGCAGGTAATAGGTTGATGATGAGTTGAGGGAGAAGGGGGGGGGGGGGGGGGGGGGGGGGGGGGGGGGGGGATGATGGGCAGATGGTGAAAAAGGACCAGAGATGAAAAAACAGATCGTATAAAATCATGAGGGGAAAGGATCAGGTAGACTCACAGAGCGTCTTGCCCAGAGTGGATAAATCAAAGACCAGAGGGCACAGGCTTAAGGTGAAGGGGAAAAGATTTAATGGGAATCTGCGGGCCAGCTTTCTCACACAAAGGGTGGTGGAGCAAGGAGGTAGTTGAGACAGGGACTATCACAATGTTTAAGAAACAGTTGGCAGGTACATGGATAGGACAGGCTTGGAGGGATATGGGCAAAATGCAGGCAGGTGGGACTAGTGTAGCTGGGACCTGTTGGCCGGTGTGGATGAGTTGGGCCAAAGGGCCTGTTTCCACACTGTATCACTCTATGACAGTAGGTGTGAGACAAATTGATTAAAATGGAGCATATTGTGATGCTAGAATTAGGTGCAAGTCCACGTGGGGCAGAGGGCAGAGTGAGGGGTGGGAAAGGGGGGGAGGGGTTTGGAGAAGAGAGGGAGACGGTGGGTTGGGTGGGGTGTGGCATGGTGGTAAAGGGTTTTGAAGTTACCTAAATTTGGAGAATTCAATGTTCAGACCTATGGGTAAGAAACATAGAAGATAGTCGCAGGAGTAGGCCATTACCTTGCCTACACCGACCAACATGCCCCATCTACACTAGACCCACCTGCCTGTGTTTGTCCCATATCCCTCCAAACCTGTCCTGTCCATGTACCGAAGATCGACACAAGAAGCTGGAGTAACTCTGTGGTTCAGATAACATCTCTGGGGAAAAGGAATGGGTGACATTTCGGGTCGAGACACTTCTTCAGACTGAGAATCAGGGGAAAGGGAAAGGAGAGATATAGAGGGTGATACAGAATATATAGCGATATAGAACTAATGCATATCAGTAACGCTGATAAAGGAAACGCCATTTAGCTGCGAGCTAGGTGAAAACGAGTTCCTGACAATGAGAGTCAACAAGACGACTTTGCAGGTAGTACAACGACTTGGGTGGGGGTGGGACGGAGGGGGAGGGGAAGTCGCACCTTATCCACCGGGATCACCACCCTCAGGGAGTTATGGATTTGCAGCTTGGGATCTAAATGGAGCAAGTAGTGGGTGAAGTTAGACAACCTCACCACAGTGGGAACAGGTGAAGCTAAGGAAGAGGCCGACTCGTTCACCCACAGGCTCATCTGGTGAGTGTACATCAGGAAGGCACACGGGAGTGATGCTGGTTTGACTGACGTTCTCTCTGCCCCCCCCTCCTCTTTGCTGCCGTCAGCCCAGCCCCCTGCTGTTCAGTACATAGAAACATAGAAAATAGGCCTTTCATAACATAGAAAATTTGGCCCTTTGAGCCAGCACCGCCATTCAATATGATCATGGCTGAGCATCCAGAATCAGTACCCCATTCCTGCTGTTTCCCCAAATCCCCTGATTCCGTTAGCCCTAAGAGCTAAATCTAACTCTCTCTTGAAACCATCAACCTGATATAAGCTGTAAGTTGTAAGCTACCCAAGTGGAATATGACGTGCTGCTCCTCCAGTTTGCCTATTGCGTGTATCCACAACAAACTTCAGGCGCTGGTTTACAAAAAAAGACACAAGGTGCTGGAGTAACTCAGCGGCTCAGGCTGTCTGAAGAAGGGTCGCGACCTGAAACGTCACCCATCCATGTTCACTAGAGATGCTGCCTGTCCTGCTGAGTTACCCCAGCGTTCTGTGTCTTTTGTTTAAACTCTGTTTACTTCATCAGCTGTTACTTTGTGCATCTTTCCATCATTGAAGTCTACGTGAGGCAGGAATCAGCCAGCACAGCTTTGGATCCTGAGGTTACTAAAGGTCATATAGACCTATAGGAGGTGCTGCCTCAAAAAGGCAGGCAGCATCATCAGGGACCCCACACCAGGCTGGCCACAGGCCTGAAAACTGTGACAAACCACATTCAAGAACAGCTTCTTCCTGTCGACCTTGAGACTCTTTAACGCGACACTAATAAAACTATGATCTGCGTAGTACGGAGCTGTAGATGCTGGTTTACACTGAAGATAGACACAAAATGCTGGAGTAACACTGCGGGCCAGGCAGCATCTCAGGAGAAAAAAGAATAGGTGATGTTTCAAGCCGAGAACCCTTCTAATGAACAATGAAGAGATGCAGCGCCAGAAACAGACTCACAGCCCCACAGAGTCCGTGCCGACCAGCGATCCCCGCACGCTAACACTACCCCACACTCACCAGGGATAATTCACAATTTTACCAAGCCAATTAGCCTACAAGCCTGTACGTCTTTGTGGCATGGGAGGAAACTAGAGATCCTGGAGAAAGCCCACGCAGGTCACGGGGAGAACATACAAACTCCGTACAGACAAGCACCCGTAGTTGGGATCGAACCCGGGTCCCTGGCGCTGTAAGGCAGCAACTTTACAGCTGTGCCACCATGCCACATTTGTCTTTGAATGCACTAAACACCTCATGCTTTCTTGCATTTTGGAGTTATTAAATGATTGAGTTTGCGTTTATTCTTTTTATATGTGAGTACTGTGTTTACAGACCCGTTATGCTGCTGCCAGCAAGAATGATATTATTCCGTTGTCGGTACTTATGACAATTAAACACTCCTTGACTCTTCGCAGCAGAACCAGGGGGCTAAGAATTGTCACATCCGTGTTCCCAGCTCTTGCCTTCCAGACACTAATTAAAACCTTCAATCCCAGGTGAATCTTTTATCCTTCACAAAAAAAACGCCCGCTGTCAAACAAATTTGGACAGCGGCCCGGAAAATCTAATAAATATTGAAGCCTTCAACCAACCTGCCCTCGGGACCCGAAGGAACTTCATCCCCTCGAGCCACAGCAGGCTGTGTCATAATGGCCGCACAGGATACGTTTCCCGAGTGTTTCCCAATAAAGTGGATATCTGTAGTTCACGACAAACCTCCTCTCTATAGCCGGTGGATAATTCCAGCCACGCTGTGGACTCAAACATAGAAACATCGTAAATAGGCTCAGGAGTAGGCCGTACCACTCCTGGATCCCAATGCTGTCTCGGGATCCAGACAAGAACACACAGTGCTGGAGTAACTCAGCGGGGGGGTCAGGCAGCATCACTGGAGAACATGGACAGGTGACGTTTCGTGTCGGGACCCTTCTTCCCCGAGGTTTGGTCACCAATCCAGTAATTTATCCATTACTCTTCCTCACCCCACACTTCAAAGCAAGAGGTCAAATGTTAAGGAAGGAACTGCAGATGCCGGTTTACACCGAAGACAGACACAAAATGCTGGAGTAACTCAGAGGGTCAGGCTGCATCTGTGGAGAAAAGGATTTGGTGACGTTTCATAGAAACATGGAAAATAGCTGCAGGAGTCGGCCATTCGGCCCTTCGAGCCAGCACCGCCGTTCAATATCATCATGGCTGATCATCCAGAATCAGTACCCCGTTCCTGCTTTCTCCTCATATCCCTTGGTTCCCTTAGCCCTAAGAGCTAAATCTAACTCTCTCTTGAATACATCCAGTGAATTGGCCTCCACTGCCTTCTGTGGCAGAGAATTCCACAGATTCACAACTGAAAATGGAATGAAATGAGATCAAACCCTCACTGACATAAACACATTAAACCCCTGTGGCAGCAATAGTTGGGGGCAATTCTCTTTTGTAAGTCGGTGGAACGTTAGATCGTGTTTGTGACGTTTTGGGTCGGGACCCTTCTTCAGTGTCTTTCGCAACATTTAGGAAGCATTTAGATAGGTACATGGATAGGACGGGTTTAGAGGGATATGGGTCAAACGCGGGGAGGTAGGACTAATGTAGATGGGGCGTGGGTACATTTGGCCGGAGAGCCTGTTTCCGCACGGGATGACTCTGATTCAGACTGGAACCTGTATCTTGAGTTCTCTGGTTCGGCAACTCATTTCAAACTTGTGGGATTCTGAAGAAGAGTTCTGACCCAAAACATCCTCTGGCCATTGCCTCCACAGATGCTGCCTGGCCCGTTGAGTTTCTCCAGCACTTTGTAAACCAGCATCTGCAGTTGCTTGTATCTCCTGGTGGCATTGAATAGTAGAATCAAGAGAGCTAGGTAGGGCTCTTAAAGATAGCGGAGTCAAGGGGTATGGGGAGAATGCAGGAACGGGGCACTGATTGTGGATGATCAGCCATGATCACATTGAATGGTGGTGCTGGCTCGAAGGGCCGAACGGCCTACTGCACCTATTGTCTTTGCATCACGGAGTTATACAGCAAGGAAGCCGGCCGTTTGGCCCATCTCATCCATGCCAACTAAGGTGCCACAACTAACTAGTTCCGTTTGCCTGCATTTGGCCCGCCAAACCTTTCCTGTCCATGTAGAGGCAGAGGTCTTTTAAATATTGTTACAGTACCTGCCCCAACTACCACCTCTGGCAGCTCGTTCCATACACCCACCACACACTGAGTGAAAAAGTTGCCCCTCAGGTTCCTATTAAATCTTTCCCCTCTCACCTTAAACCTATGTCCTCTGATCCCCCTAGCCCGGGTAAAAGACTGTGCATTCTATCCCCCTCATGATTTTGTACATCTCTATTGTGATTGAGGCAGTGCAGCGTAGGTTAACGAGATTCATCCCTGGGATGGCGGGACTGTCATATGAGGAAAGATTGAAAAGACTAGGCTTGTATTCACTGGAGTTTAGAAGGATGAGGGGGAATCTTATAGAAACATATAAAATTATAAAAGGACTGGACAAGCTAGATGCAGGAAACATGTTCCCAATGTTGGGCGAGTCCAGAACCAGGGGGCCACAGTCTTAGAATAAAGGGGAGGTCATTTAAGACTGAGGTGAGAAAAAACGTTTTCACCCAGAGAGTTGTGAATTTGTGGAATTCCCTGCCACAGAGGGCAGTGGAGGCCAAATCACTGGATGGATTTAAGAGAGAGTTAGATAGAGCTCTAGGGGCTGGTGGGATCAAGGGATATGGGGAGAAGGAAGACACGGGTTATTGATAGGGGACGATCAGCCATGATCGCAATGAATGGCGATGCCGGCTTGAAGGGCCGAATGGCCGCCTCCTGTACCTATTTTCTATGTTTCTATGTTTCTATAAGATCACCGTCACCCTCTTGCTCTCTAGGGAATCTAGTCCTAGCCTGCCCAACCTCTCCCTGCAGCTCAGGCCCTTGAGTCTTGAGCTACTATCTACCTCTTTTGAGACCCTCGGCCTACCATTGATCGGACTTTACTGGACTTTATCTTCCACTAAATATTGTTCGCTTTCTCATGTATCTGTACACTGTGGGCGGCTCGATTGTAATTAGTTTAGTGTAGATTAGTTCAGAGATACAGCGCGGAAACAGGCCCTTCGGCCCACCGACCAGCGATCCCCGCACATCAACACTATCCTACACCCACTAGGGACAATTATTACATTTATACCAAGCCAATTAACCTACAAACCTGCACGACTTTGGAGCGTGGGAGGAAACTCAAAGATCCCAGAGAAAACCCATGCAGATCACGGGGAGAACGTGCATACTCCGTACAGACAGCACCCGCAGTCGGGATCGAACCCGGGTCCCTGGCGCTGTATTCGCTGTAAGGCAGCATCTGTACCGCTGCACCACCGTGCCCGCCCTAATCATGTATTGTCTTTCCACGTGCAATAGCTTTTCACTGTACCTCGGTACACGTGACAATACACCACACTATGCTGAATCTTCTCTGCGTACTTTATCGGCGGCTTCTGGCATCTTCGCATTCTGATGTTGTTGGGACTGAATTAATCTCATGGTTTTTCTGTCACTCCATGAGTTTCACAGCATTCCCCTACACAGCTAATAATTAGTGCCTGTTTACTACGTTAAGCCAGTGTCTGCTGAGTTATGTTGTTCGGTTGAGGGTAACTTAATTCGAGTAGCATCAGCCTGCCCTGCAAATTAGTCAGCCCCCTCAGCGGGCCTGTCACATCAAGCAATGAAGATGGACACAAAAAGCTGGAGGAACTCATCATCTCTGGAGAGAAGGAATGGGTGACGTTTCGGGTCAAGACCCTTCTTCAGACTCACTGATTGAGTGGGAGGACTGGTGGAATGACAGAGAGGGAGCAGTGAGAGAGGATGTTGCTGAACTCTCGTCGGAGAGAGGAGGCGAACTTCTTCAACGTAAACACACCTTGAGGAGATTTCGCAGTGGAGCAGACACCATGTGTAGGAAGGAACTGCAGATGCTGGTTTAAACCAAAGATAGACACAAAAAGCTGGAGTAACTCAGCGGGACAGGCAGCATCCCTGGAGAGAAGGAATGGGCGATCCCCCGACCCTGGGTAAAATACTCTGTGCATTCACCATATCTGTTACCCTCAGGATTTTATACACCTCTATAAAATCACCCCTCAGCCTCTTGCTCTCCAAGGAATAAAGTCCTATCATGCCCAACCTCTCCCTATAACTCAGGTCCTTGAGTTCTGCCAACATCCTCATAAATCTTCTCTGTACTTTTTCCAACCTTCCTATAGCAGGGTGACTAACACTGAACATGAAACTCCAAGAACGTCTTGTACAATTGGAACATAACATCCCAACTTCTACACTCAGTACCCCGATTGATGAAGGCCAAATTATCAAATGCCTTCTCTACCAGCCTGTCTACCTGTGACGCCACTTTCAAGGAGCTATGTACCTCCACTCCTACACCCCTCTGCTCTACTGCCCTCCCGATAGCCCTGCCATCTACTGGGTTGGATCTTCCCCGGTTAGATGTCCTAATATGCAACCTCACAATTATCAAGATCAAGCTGTAATTTTTGATAACCATCTTCGCTATCTACAACGCCACCTATTTTAATGTCATTTGTCAACTGATTAATGATGCCTCATGCGTTCTCATCCAAATCATTGATATGAACCACACACAGTAACGGGTCCAGCACTGAACCCTGAGGCACATCACTAGTCACAGGCCACCATTCCATACAAACACTACCCTCCACTACCACCCTCTGCTTCCTTCCATGAAGCCAATTCTCCACCCAGCTCTCTCCCTGGATCCCATGCGATCTAACCTTTCAGGACAGCCTCCTCTGTGGAACCTTATCAAATACCTTGCTGAAATCCTTATAGACGACTTTGCCTTCATCTACCTTTTTAGATACTTCTTCAAAACACTCAGATTTGTAAGACATATTACTCACGTACAAAACCATGCTGACTAATAATAATAATAATAATAATAATAAATTTTACTTTCAAATCTCAAGGTCACCTTACAAAGATTAAACAGAAGAGGAAAAAAAACATATAGTCGGAGAAAAATAAATAATAAGGACATCATCAATACACAAATTAAAGATAGAAATCGCTCCAAAGACACAAAATCAAAAAATCAAAAAAAACACAATGTGAAGAGAGAGCAGCGGCAGCTAAAGCGTGCCAGTGTCCACTCTCTCTTCCGACAGCCATCTTGGACACAGACTAACAAAGTACCTTACACACAGAAAAATCATCCCCCCACAGTGGTTACCACTGTGGGGGAAGGCACCAAAGTCCAGTCCCCAACCCCAGTTCTCCCAAAAGTCAGGCCTATTAAGGCCACCGCTGTTGCCTCAACGGAGGCCCGATGTTCCTGGCTGTTCTAGCCGGGTGCTGTTGCCCCGGCGTCGGGAGAGTCCTCACAGCGGCTGGGCCACCTGGAACGGCAGCTTCCTAGCAAGGGGATTGTCGGCTTCCGAAGCCGACAAGGACGCACTGAGTTGGAGCTCCCAGGCTCCCGATGTTAATGTCGGCACCGCCTGCTCCGACCCGCAGCCCTAATCAGTCCCTGCCTATCCAAATGCATATATATCTTCTCAGAATCTTCTCCAGTAACATGCCTACCACAGATGTTAGGCTCACTGGAACTATAGTTCCCAGGTTTTTTCCATGCAGCCCATCTTAAATAGGAGCACAATAATAGACACCCTCTGGCACCCCATCTGTGTCTAATGATGGTTCATATATATCGCAGCCAGGGCCCCTGTAAACCATTCTCTAGCTTCTCACATTGTCCTTGGTTGTACCTGATTAGGCCTGGGTGATTTATTTAACTTCATATACCTCAAGACATCCAGCGCTTTCCAAACAGATACACAAAATCCAGCCAAACTCAAGTACAATAGGTAGAGCAAAGGGGAAGACACACAGTGCAGAATATAGTTCTCAGCATTGTAGCGCACCAGTTCCAGAGACAAAGTCCAATGTCCGCAATGGGGTAGAGGTGAATCGGACAGTACTGCAGCTTATGGAAGGACCGTTCAGAAGCCTGAACAGAGGGGAAGAAACTGTTCCTGAGTCTGGTGGTGCGCGCTTTCAAGCTTCTGTAACTTTTGCTCGATTGGAGCGGGGAGAAGAAGGAATGACCGGGGTGGGACAAGTCTTTGATTGTGTTGGCTGCTTTCCTAAGGCAGTGTGAAGTGTAGATGGTGTCGATTGCGGTGAGTCTGGTCTGTGTGACGGACTGGGCTACATCCACAACTGTGCAATGTCTTGTGGTCTTGGGCAGAGCTGTGATGCATTGTGCGGGTTGCATCACCTCCATCTTATCAGGAGGTAGAGGCGCTGGTGCACCTTCTTCAATTTATCGTCACGTGTACCGAGGTACAGTGAAAAGCTTTTTGTTGCGTGCTAACCAGTCAGCGGAAAGACGATACAAGATTACAAGTGTGCAGTGTGCAGATACATGATAAAGAGAATAACATTCAGTGCAAGATTAATTCCGGTAAAGTCCGATTAAAGCTAGTCTGTGGGTCTCCAATGAGGTAGATGGTCGGTCAATGCCCTTCTCTAGTTGGCTGTTGCTTCAATGTGCTTGGTCCACTTTCAAATGATCATCCACCACTCCCAGGTTCACTCCCACTCACTGTCAGTCGAGCTTGTTTGTAGGACCCAATTAACCCTTCAATCAGCTGGTCTTTGGGATGTGGGAGGAAACCGGAGCACCCCAGATGAACGGGGGGGGACGTGCAAACTCCACACAGACAGCAGGGGAGGTCAGGACCACAGGCAGGTCGCTGTAGTAGTCCGGCACTGCACCCCCCCACTGCCTCTTGTATAATCCGTGCAAAGTGACGATATTCTTCAAACCCAAGATAGACGGGCGATGCTGGAGTAACTCAGCGGGACAGGCAGCATCTCTGGAGGGAAGGGATGGGTGACATTTCAGGTCGAGACTCTTCTGAATTCTCCTAACACTGGTGACGCACAGCCTCTCGCCCAGACTGAAGAAGGGTCTCGAACCAAAACACCGCCCATTCCTTCTCTCCTGAGATGCTGCCTGACCCGCTGAGTTTGTTACTCCAGCGTTTTGTGCTTATCTTCGGTGTAAAACCAGCATCAGCAGTTCCTGTCGACACACGGGATTATTCAAATGCTCCCCTGCGGAAGCCAGCAGGAGTAGCTGCACAAACAGCCCCATTGAAAGCGGAATTGGCACTGGAGATGATAACTCAACTAACTCAGGACAAGAGTATGTGGTCTGAAGAAGGGTTTCGGCCCCAAACGTTGCCTATTTCCTTCGCTCCATAGATGCTGCCTCACCCGCTGAGTTTCTCCAGCACTTTTGTGTACCTTCGATTTTCCAGCATCTGCAGTTCCTTCTTAAACAAGATGAATGAACAGTTGGCAGGGCACGCCAGCAGAGATCAGCAGAGATGGAGACAATGCCCTTCCTCATGTCACTCCGTGTCCATTTTAGGTTTAACACCGCCTGAGATTTCTCCGTTAGCTACAAGCACTGAGTGTCCAATTCATGAGCAAGGGGAGTCACAGTGTGACAGACGCATCGAGTCTTACAGTGTGGACACCAGCCCTTCAGGCTGCTACAAATACAACACTTGGACAGGCACATGAATAGGAGAGGTTTAGAGAGATGTGGGGGCCAAACGCAGGCAGTTGGGACCAGCATAGATGAGAAATCTTGGTCGGCAATGGGCAAGTTGGGCCGAAGGGCCTGTGTGACCCTGTGTAAAAAAACTCGCCCCACGCATCTCGTAGAGTCATTGAGTCACACAGGGTGGGAACTGGCCCTTCGGCCCAACTTGCCCACACCGACCAACATGTCCCATCTACACTAGTCCCACCTGCCTGCCTTTGGCCCATATCCCTCTAAACCTGTCCTATCTGTGTTCCTGTTCAAATATTTCTTAAATGTTGGGATAGTCCCTGCCTCAACTATCTCCTCCGGCAGCTCGTTCCATAAACCCACCACTCATTGAATGAACGTTACCCCTCAGGTTCCTATTAAATCTTTCCCCCCTCACCTTAAACCTACAGTATGTCCTCTGGTCCTCGATTCCCCTACTCTGGGCAAGAGACTCGGTGAGGCAAAGAGCTGAAGAGCACTGAACGACAGGTCTTTAAGGATTGATGACTGCTTTGTAAAAGTGATTGTTACAATACTGCATGGAATGAGCTCACTCACCAAGTTCATTCTTGTTCAGCAGAAAGCCTTCAAGGACATTCACAAAGATTTACAATTCCCTGCTTCATATCAACTACACACTTTGGAAAACAATGAGAACACTAAAGTGCGCAGAATGTATCCGTTCGTAACAGCGGTGCACCTAGCGGAGGCGCTGCCTCACAGCGCCAGAGACCCGGGTTCAATTCTGACCTTAGGTGCTGTTTGTGTGGAGTTTGCACGTTCTCCCCCTGACTGCGCGGGTTTCCTCCAGTCTCCCCCACATCCCAAAGACTTGCGGGATTTTAGGTTGATTGGCCCTCTGTGAATTGGAGCTAGTGTGTAGGGAGTGGATGAGAGAGATGGGATAACATAGACTTGGTGTGAACGGGTGATCAATAGTCAGCATGGACTGGGTGAGCGAAGGGACTGTTTCCCTGCTGTATCTTTCAATTTAATAAAATGTAATGGATCCTCACCATTAGGTGAGTTGCCAATGTTACCACTCAGAGCTCAGAGTCAAAGTGCAGTCTTGTCACTAGTATCTGATGACTACCCACCACTTTGCATTCATATAGTGACTTCAACATCCATTTTCAGGACATCGCGTTTTCAAACCGCAAGTAATTGCTGAGAATTGTGGACGCAGCCCAGACTGTCACGTAACCCAACCTCCCTTCCATTGACTCCATCTACACCTCACACTGCCTCGGCAAGGCCACCAGCATAATCAAAGGCCAATCTCACCCGGACACTCCCTCTTACCCCCTCTCCAATCTTGCAAAGAGATACAAGATACAAGATACATTTATTTGTCACGTGTGCCAGATGTCACAGTGAAATGTGATCACCACACAGCCGTACAATAAAAATAAAAAACACAACACACGATATAGTTCAACATAAAACATCCCCACACAGCAGCATCAAAGTTTCCCACTGTGAGGGAAGGCATCAAAGTCTGTCTCTTCCTCTAATGTTCACCCGTGGTCAGGGCCTCCCCGAGCCCTCCGCAGTCGCCGCTACGGGCGGCCCGATGTTCAGGCCTGCTCGACGGAGTGATGTAAGTCCGACGTCGGGGCTGGGGGACATCCTCAGCGGCCTGGACATCATAGTCGGCCACCTCCTACCGGAGCCCGCGGCTCCCAAAGTCCGCAGGCCGCGCCGGGCGGAGACTGATGCTGGCGGCCCTCTGCAAGGAGCCCCAGGACTCCGCGATGACGGTCTGCGCCGCCAGCGTTGGAAGCTCTCCCAAACCGCAGCTCCACGGAGAGAGGTACAGAGGTGTGAAAACACACATCTCCAGATTCAGGGACAGTTTCTTCCCAGCTGTTATCAGGCAACAGAACCATCCTACCACAACCAGAGAGTGGTGCAGAACTACTTTCTACCTCTTTGGTGACCCTCGGACTATCTTTGATTGGATTTTACTGGCTTCACCTTGCACTGAACGTTATTCCCCTAAGTGTCTCTACACTGAATAAGGATTGATTGTAATCATGCATTGTCTTTCTGCTGACTGGTTAGCACGCAACAAAAAGCTTTTCACCATCCTCCCACAACTAAATAGTGACCCGGAGATACTACCGACCTCACTGGAGATCAAACGCAGATCCCTGGTGCTGTAAAGCTGCAACTCTACTGCTGTGCCACTATGGAGCTGTGTGAGGCGATGTTTTTCTTACACAGAGAGCGGTGGGTGCCTGGAACATGCTGCCAGTGCGATGGTGGCGGCTGCATTAATGGCATTTAAAATGCTTTTGGATGTGCAGGGAATGGAGGGATATGGATCACGTGCAGTCAGAGGAGATTGGTTTAACTTGGCATCATGTTCGGCACGGGCATTGTGGGCCGAAGGGCCTGTTCCTGTGCTGTACGTAGTTAGGTTGTTTTAAACTCAGTCACAAGATGTGGGCAACAGCCACAATACCAGACCTTGTAGACAGAGAAACACTTTGTAGGCGGTCACGGTGGCGCAGCGGTAGAGTTGCCGCCATCCAGCGCTCGTGGCGCCGGAGACCCGGGTTCGATCCTGACTACGGGCGCTGTCTGTACGGAGTTCGTATGTTCTCCCCGTGACCGGCGTGGGCTTTCTCCGGTCTCCACCCACACTCCAGGTTTGGAGGTTAATTAGCTTGGTGTAATTATAAATTGTTCCGACAGGTGCGGGTTTGTAGGTTAATTGGCTTCTGTAAAAATTGTAAACTGTCCCTAGTGTGTGTAGGATAGTGTTGGTGTGTGGGTAAACTGGTCGGCATGGGCTCGGTGGGCCGAAGGGCCTGTTTCCACACTGTATCTTTAAACTTAAAACTAAAGGCCACAGGTTGAGGTTCTGACGTCTAACAAACAGCAGATTCCCTTCATCAAACAGTGGATGTGTTTTTAGAGCTTCACTGGTCGCTGTTATTAGTTTACTTTTATATAATATACAGATTTATTTAATGACTTGAATTTAAAATCCCCAGATACTACTCCTGGATTTGTAATGCTGACAATGGGTCCAGACAAGAACACACAGTGCTGGAGTAACTCAGCGGGTCAGGCAGCATCTCTGGAGAACATGGACAGGTGACGTTTCGTGTCGGGACCCTTCTTCCCAGAGGTTTGGTCACCAATCCAGTAATTTATCCATTGCTCTTCCTCACCCCACACTTCAAAGCAAGAGGTCAAATGTTAAGGAAGGAACTACAGATGCTGGTTTACACCGAAGACAGACACAAAATGCTGCAGTAACTCAGCGGGTCAGGCAGCATCTGTGGAGAAAAGGATTTGGTGACGTTTCATAGAAACATAGAAACATAGAACATTCGGCCCTTCGAGCCAGCACCGCCATTCAATATGATCATGGCTGTTCATCCAGAATCAGTACCCCGTTCCTGCTTTCTCCTCATATCCCTTGATTCCGTTAGCCCTAGGAGCTAAATCTAACTCTCTCTTGAACACATCCAGTGAATTGGCCTCCACTGCCTTCTGTGGCAGAGAATTCCACTGATTCACAACTCTCTGGGTGAAAATGAAATGAAATGAGATCAAACCCTCACTGGCATAAACACATTAAACCCCTTTGACAACAACAGTTTGGGAGCAATTCTCTTTTGTAAGTTAGTGGAACGATAGATCAAGTTTAACTGAGTTGAGTGGAGTTTATTGTCACGTGCGCCAAAGTACAGTGAAAGGCTGTGGTGACGATTTGGTGACGTTTCATAGAAGCATAGAAACATGCAAAATAGCTGCAGGAGTAGGCCATTCGGCCCTTCATGCCAATACCACCATTCAATATGATGTTGGCTGATCATCCAGAATCAGTACCCCGTTCCTGCTTTCTCCCCATATCCCTTGATCCCGTCAGCCCTCTGAGCTAAATCGACCTCTCTCTTGAATACAATATTTCAGATCGAGACCTGGCTTCAGACTGATCTAATGCGTGTATGTTCTCCCAGTGACTGCACGGCTTCCCCTGGGTTGCTGCAGTTCCCCCTGAGACGTGCGGGTTGGGAGATTAATTGGCTGCTGTGAATTGCCTCATGTGTGCAGGCATGGGAGGAGTTTACTTCCGAGGTACAGCGCGGAAACAGGCACTGAGTCCACACCGACCAGCCACCCCCCGCACACTAGCACTATCCTACACACAATCTTTACCAAAGCCAATTAACCCAAATCAAACTAACTGAAACTAACTGCACAGCATCCAGCTCTTCCTCAGCCAATCTGTGATGTGCAAACCAAAATCACAAGCAAAAGGGCACCATAGACATGGCCACTCGGCCCCTCGAGCCTGCCCTACTATTCAATGCCACCAGGAGATACAAGGAACTGCAGAGGGTGGACTCCCCCAAAAGAAGATGCAACATGCTGGAGTAACTCAGCGGGTCAGGCAGCATCTGTGGATGAAAAGGAGAAAAAGAATGTCACGAATCCAGTCAGGACCCTTATTCAGTCTGAAAAAGTGTCTCGGCCCAAAACGCCACCATCCATGTTTTCCAGAGATGCTGCCTGGCCCGCTGTTACTCCAGCACTTTGTGTCGTCCAAGTGTTGATCTGCCCCAGGCCTCATCTCCTCCTCTCAGCCCGGGCCACGGTATTAATCACACGCAAATACAAATTAATATTTGATCAGTTGGAAGAGAGGCCTCCATCCGAAACGCCACCAAATCCTTTTCTCCGCAGATGCCGCCTGACCCGCTGAGTTACTGCAGCATTTTGTGTCTGTCTTCGGTGTAAACCAACATCTGCAGTTCCTTCCATAACACCATTTGCTTTGAAGTGTGGGGTGAGGAAGCGTTATAGATGAATGTACTGGATTGTTTTGAAGGCTGCGTTGCCAACTGAGGCATTCTCCTCCTGCTGCTGTGTATTAGAGCAGCTCCCCTGGTACTTCCTCACGCCCCCTGGGCTTGTCGTGTGTAGTCAGCGCTGTAGTACCTGAGCAGTGGCCTCCTCCACTGCTCAGTAACATCCTCCAGCATCGGGAGGAGCTGACACCTGTTATATATGTTGCAATCGGTATATAGTCAGAGAGTGATACAGTGTGGTCACAGGCCCTTCGGCCCAACTTGCCCACACCGCCCACATGTCCCATCCATCTACACCAGTCTCACCTGCCCGCGTTTGGTCCATATCCCTCCAAACCTGTTCTATCCATCTTGAACACTATCCATGTACCTGTCTAACCGTTTGTTAGACGTTGGGATAATCCCTGCCTCAACTACCTCATCCTCCGGCAGCTCGTTCCATACACCCACCACCCTCTGTATGAAAATGTTTCCCCTCAGATTCCTATCAAATCTTTTCCCCTTCAACTTTAACCCTGCTGTTCATGTCGATGGTTGAACGGTTCTGCTTCACGGCTGGTCCAGTGCTGAGCCGAGACTGCGTGCCGTGCCAAGGTGCTCCATTTGAGAGAGTGAACACTCAATAGACAATAGGCAATAGGTGCAGGAGGAGGCCATTCGGCCCTTCGAGCCAGCACCGCCATTCATTGTGATCATGGCTGATCATCCCCAATCAGTACCCCGTTCCTGCCGTCTCCCCGTATCTCCTGACTCCGCTATTTTTAAGAGCCCTATCTAGCTCTCTCTTGAAAGCATCCAGAGAACCTGCCTCCACCGAATTCCTGCAGAGAATTCCACAGCCCACTCTCTGCGCGAAAAAGTGTTTCCTCATCTCCGTTCTAAATGGCTTACTCTTTATTCTTAAACTGTGGCCCCTTGTTCTGGACTCCCCCAACATCGGGAACATGTTTCCTGCCTCTAGTGTGTCCAAGCCCTTAACAATCTTATATGTTTCAATGAGATCTCCTCTCATCCTTCTAAACGCCAGATTGTACAAGCCCAGCTGCTCCATTCTCTCAGCATAAGACAGTCCGGCCATCCCTGGAATTAACCTTGTAAACCTACGCTGCACTCCCTGAATAGCAACAATAGCAAGACACCTCTGTTGCATATGTTGCAATTGGTATATAGGGTCTTAGAGTGGTAGTGTGGAAACAGGCCCTTCGGCCCAACTTGCCTACACCGCCCAACATGTCCCATCTACACCTTGCCTGCGTTTGGTCCATATCCCTCCAAACCTGTCCTATCCATGTACCTGTCTAACTGTTTCTTAAACGTTGGGATAGTCCCTGCCCCAACTACCTCCTCCGGCAGCTCGTTCCATACACCCACCACCCTTTGTGCGAAAACGTT
This sequence comes from Leucoraja erinaceus, assembly GCF_028641065.1. NCBI lineage: Eukaryota > Metazoa > Chordata > Chondrichthyes > Rajiformes > Rajidae > Leucoraja > Leucoraja erinaceus. The sequence goes on along the minus strand of NC_073407.1, from coordinate 3,832,363 downwards.
ACCCCTCGGATTCCTATGAAATCTTTTCCCCTTCACCTTGAACCCTGCTGTCCATGTCGATGGAGCCGAGACTGCGTGCTGTGCCAAGGTGCTCCATGCGAGAGAGTGAACACTCGGGGCATGGCTTTACCATGGGAACAGTCAGCAGCTGCATGCACGATCCCAGCAGTCCGGACACAGAACGACGAGGCAGAGGGTGCTGGAGCACAGAGTGAGGACCATCCAGACACCATGTCCACCATTTGTTTAAGAAGGAACTGCAGATGCTGGAAAATCGAAGGTAGACAAAAGTGCTGGAGAAACTCAGCGGGTGCAGCAGCATCTATGGAGCGAAGGAAATAGGCAACGTTTCAGGCCGAAACCCTTCCGGGTTTCGGCCCGAAACGTTACCTATTTCCTTCCGGGTTTCGGCCCGAAACGTTGCCTATTTCCTTCGCTCCATAGATGAGTTTCTCCAGCACTTTTGTCCACAAGTGAAGACGCAGTGTCTTGTACCCCACGACAACACTTCCACTGAGCACCATCTGCTGCTGCCGTTATCTCAGTTCAGTTTAGTTTAGACACAAATCTCCACAGTTTGGAGACACAGCGCGGAAAGAGGCCCTTCGGCCCAATGAGTCCGAGCCGAGCCGACCAGCGACCCCCCCGCACACTAACACCACCCTACACACACTGGGGATCATTTTTGCCGATTCACCTTCAAGCCTGCACGTCTTTGGAGTGCGGGAGGAAACCGAAGATCTCGGAGGAAACCCACGCGGTCACGGGGAGAACGTACAAACTCCGTAGTCGGGATCGAACCCGAGTCTCCGGCGCTGCAAGGCAGCAACTCTACCCGCTGCGCCACCGTGTCGCCCCCATTCATTTTTACCATGGGAACAGTCAGCAGCTGTGTGCTCGTCACCAGGAGCCAGGACACTGAACAACGAGGTGTTGGGGGCAGAGTCCCACCTGCCTGCGTTTGGCCAACGTCCCTCTAAACCCCGGCAGCACGGTGGCACACCGGTAGAGTTGCTGCCTCACGTTGCCAGGGAAACCGGGTTCGATCCTGACCACGGGTGCTGTCTGTACGGAGTTTGCACGTTCTCCCCGTGACCTGCGTGGGTTTTCTCCGGGTGCTCCGGTTTCCTCCAGCACTCCAAAGATGTACAGGTTTGTAGGTTAATATTTTTATAAATTGTCCCTAGTGTATGTAGAAGTGTTAACGTTTAGGGATCGCTGGTCGGTGCGGACTCGATGGGCTGAAGGGCCTGTTTCTGCGCTGTATCACCAAACTAAGCTAAACCTGTCCTATCCATGTAACTGTCTAACAGTTTCATAAACGTTGGGATAGTCCCAGCCTCAACTACCTCCTCTGGCAGCTCGTTCCATACACCCACCACTCTTTGTGTGAAAAAGTCACCCCTCAGATACCTATTAAATCTTTTCCCCTTCACCCATGTCCTCTGGTCCTCGATTCCCCTACTCTGGGCAAGAGACTCTGTGCATGGTTTGATTGCATCTTCCAACAAGTATTTATAAACTACCCATTAGAAATGAAAGGCATGCAAGTGACTTCTGTGATCCTGCAGTTTCAACACTCAATGTGAATCCTGCACGTGAATGTTCATTTATCGTGGTGGATACAAGGCTCAACTGTGCCCCCTGGTGCCTGGTGCCAGCTATGGCAAGGTGCCAACTTCACTGGTGTAGTAGCTCATTGGCGCCACCAGGCGCCCGCCAGCGGGACTGCACCCTCTCCATGGTGCTTGACTCAAGGAGTCTTCATTTAGTTTATAGTTTTGGGGTGGTACGGTGGCACAGCGGTAGAGTTGCTGCCTTACAGACTCAAGTTCGATCCTGACCACGGGTGATCTCTGTACGGATTTTGCACGTTCTCCTGGTGACCTGCGTGAGTTTTCTCTGGGTGCTCCGGTTTCCTCCCACACTCCAAAGACGTGTTGGTTTGTAGATTAATTGGCTTTGGTAAAATTGTAAAATTGTCCCCAGTGTGTACCAAGGTGCGCGTGTACGAGCTGATCGCTGGTCGGCACGAACTCGGTGGGCAGAAGGGCTAGATTCCACACTGCATCTCTAAAGTCTAAAATATACGGCATTGAGGCAGGTACTATCAGGATGCTTAAGCAGTATTTCAATATGTACATGGATAGAATAGATTTAGAGGGGTATGGGCCCAACACAGGCAGGTGGCACTAGTGTAGATGGGGCATGTTGGTTGGCATGTGAAAGTTGGGCCGAAGGGCCTGTTTCCTGCTCTGTGACTATGACACAATGCCTTGACTTGATGGGCTGAAGGGCTGTTTCAGTGTTGTATCTAATACAGTAAAATGTGATGGACCAAACAATATGGCCAAATGAGGTTGTTCCTTCAAAGAGCCAGCAGACATGGTCGGATGAATGGACTATCTGTTCAGTTCAGTTTAGTTTAGTGTCATGTGTACTGAGGTACAGTGAAAAGCTTTTGTTTGTGTGCTAACCAATCAGTAGGAAGACAATACATGATTACAGTCGAGCTGTTTACATCATAAGGGAATAACGTTTAGTGCAAGGTAAAGCCAGCAAAGCCCGATCAAAGATAGTCCGAGGGTCACCAAAGAGGTAGATAGTAGTTCAGCGCTGCTCTCTGGTTGTGGTGGGATGATTCAGTTGCCTGATAACAGTTGGGAAGAAACTGTCCCTGAATCTGGAGGTGTGCGTTTTCACACTTCTGTTGCCTGATGGGAGAGGGGAGAAGAGGGGAGAAGAGGGAGTGTCCTTGATTATGCTGCTGGCCTTGCTGAGGCAGCGTGAGGTATAAATGGAGTCAGTGGAAGGCAGGTTTGGTTTGTGCGATGGTCTGGGCTGCGTCCACAATTCGCTGCAATTTCTTGCGGTCCTGGATGGAGCTGTTCCCAAACCAAGCTGTGATGCATCCCGATAAAATGTGTTGTCTGAGGATTGAGTCGATAAGCAGAGCACCATGGCAGAACAGTTGCCAGATCGCCACCGGGAGTTTGCTTTGTGGAGGTCATCCATCCCACAGACGTCAACATATGCGTATCACATCCTGGGGGTGGCCTGTGTTTACAAGCTGCCCGCAGTCTCACCTGAAACAGGGTCCGCTCCTGAATTCAGTGACTGAAACACCTGAATGGTGACCAGTTTCAGAATCTCCCTTTTGGCGGCACGGTGGCGCAGCGGTAGAATTGCTGCCTAACAGCTCCAGAGACCCAGGTTCGATCCTGACAACGGGTGCTGTCGGTACGGAGTTTGTACGTTCTCCCCATGACCTGCGTGGGTTTTCTCCGGGTGCTCCGGTTTCCTCCCACACCCCACAGACGTGCAGGTGAATCGGCTTGCTATAATTGTAAATTGGCCCAAGTGTGTGTAAGATAGTGTTTGTGTGCGGGGACTACAGGACTCAGTGGACCGAAGGGCCTGTTTCAGCGCTGTATCTCTGAACTGAACTGTATCTAAATCTCCCAGTTTGTGTGAAGATGGCTGTGCACCACATGCTTCTTATGCTGGTAGATTCTGATGCCTGTTCCCCACTCAGTCGCCAAGCCTCATCTCCTCACCCATCATCCCCCATCCGTGTGCAGTCTAGTCAACCCTTCCATGCTTCCTCACCCATCCTTCTCCTACCCATCCGAAGGTACAGTGCTGAAAGCGCACACCACCTACTCAGGAACAGCTTCTTCCCCTCGTTATCCACTTCTACTTCAATACACAGGGTACCCGATTCCCTTCTCCCTTGTGGACATTGGATTTTGTCTCTGGAACTGATGCGCTACAGTGCTGAGAACTATATTCTACACTCTGTATCTTCCCCTTTGCTCTACCTATTGTTTGACTTGATTGTATTTATGGATTATATTATCTGAATGGATAGCAAGCAAAATAACACTTTCACCATATCTCAGTACACTTGACAATAATCAACCTACACCTTGCTGTATAATCCTGATCACGCCCAGTTTGAACTTAAGTTTTGTTACTTATACAAAAAACATTGTTTAGAAACAATAGACAATAGACAATAGGTGCAGGAGTAGGCCATTCAGCCCTTCGAGTCAGCACCGTCATTCAATGTGATCATGGCTGATCATCCCCAATCAGTACCCCGTTCCTGCCTTCGCCCCATATCCCTAGACTCCGCTATCTTTAAGAGCTCTATCTAAATCTCGCTTGAATGTATCCAGAGAATTGGCCTCCACCGCCTTCTGTGGCAGAGAATTCCACAGATTCACAACCCTATATGTGAAAAAGTTTTTCCTTATCTCCGTTCTAAATGGCTTACCACTTATTCTTAAACTATGGCCCCTAGTTCTGGACTGCCCCAACATCGGGAACATGTTTCCTGCCTCTGGCGAGTCCAATCCCTTAATAATCTTATATGTTTCAATGAGATCCCCACTCATTCTTCTAAACTCCAGAGTGTACAAGCCCAGCCGCTCCATTCTCCATTCCGGGAATTAAACTTGTAAACCTATGCTGCACTCCCTCAATGGCAAGAATGTCCTTCCTCAGATCTGGAGACCAAAACTGCACCCAATATTCCAGGTGTGGTCTCACTAAGGCCCTATACAACTGCAGAAGGACCTATTTGCTCCTGTACTTAACTCCTCTTGTTATGAAGGCCAACATGCCATTCGCTTTCTTCACTGCCTGCTGTACCTGCATGCTTACCAACGTCCCTCTTAAAATGGTTAAAACACACACAAACTCTGCAATGACATGTTACTTGTGGCAGTGGGCCTGGGTTGCTGCTGTGAAGAAGGACCTGGTGAGCCGCAGCCTGCAGGGTGGAAGCTGGGAAACCGCTGACTCAGTCCCGAAGACCAGGTGAGGAGGGAGGTGCTGGTGATGAGGGACTTGAGGAGTGGGCTGGTGCGAGAGGGGGTGGGGTCAGGCCTCCAGTGCCTTCAGGGTCAGCTGCAGGAGGTGGTCGGGCAGGGAGAGGGACGTGGGTCGGCTGGCCGAGACGGTCAAAGGTGACGGAGGAGGCCCTACAGCAGCCTGGGGCTTGCCTGGATCGGGAGCCACTCCAGTGCATCAAGCACCTGGTCAAACGGCTGTGGAGGCCAAGTCAGTGGATATGTTGAAGGCAGAGATAGGTAGATTCTTGATTAGTACAGGTGTCAGGGGTTATGGAGAGAAGGCAGGAGTATGGGGTTAGGATGGAGAGATAGATCAGCCATGATTGAATGGTGGAGTAGACCTGGTGGGCTGAATGGCCTCATTCTACCCCCATCACATATGAGCTTATGACCGGACTTTGGACTTTTTGTAAATGGCACCAAAATATGGCGACTCGTGCACGTGTGGTCTCTGTAAAGATAGAGGCACACGTGACAATGAAGCAACACTTAACCATTCAGTAGAATGACCAATGCTTCCTCTAATTCCTGCAACCGAAGAAGATATGGGGAGAAGGCAGGCACAGGTTATTGAATGCCCAACGCATCATGCTCCCCTCCATTGAGTCTGTCCAAAGCAAGCGTTGTCTGCGGAGGGCGCTCAGCATCGCCAAGGACTGCTCTCACCCCAACCATGGACTGTTTACCCTCCTACCATCCGGGAGGCGCTACAGGTCTCTCCGTTGCCGAACCAGCAGGTCGAGGAACAGCTTCTTCCCTGCGGCTGTCACTCTACTCAACAACGTACCTCGGTGACTGCCAATCACCACCCCCCCCCCCCCCCGGACACTTATTATTATTTATTCAAATCGTTTGCTATGTCGCTCTTCAAGGGAGATGCTAAATGCATTTCGTTGTCTCTGTACTGTACACTGACAATGACAATTAAATTGAATCTGAATCTGAATCTGAATCTGAATGGGGACAATCAGCCATGATCACAATGAATGGCGGTGCTGGCTCGAAGGGCCAAATGGCCTCCTCTTGCACCTATGTTTCTAAGACCTGCTTCCTCTCCGGTTTGTGGCTTCTGGGGTAGTTGTTGAGTGGGGTGTGGGATATACAGCCTGTCCCATAAAGCAGGGAGACTGGTCTATGCATCTCTCCCTCTCATGCAGGAGATGCGTGTGCACTCCCCATGCAGGGACTTTGCGGTCCTCACTACCATTCCCAATGGTCCAGAGCTTCTCAGAAGTTGTCAAGGAAGCTTTCGGAACATCCACTAGTCACCTGCCCCTTCACAACTGCTCCAGCTCTCTGCTCAACCTGCTCAATAGTGAAAGGACCGGATAGAGCGGACGTGGAGAGGATGTTTCCACTAGTGGGAGAGTCGAGGACCAGAGGCCAGAGCCTCAGAATAAAAGGACGTACCTTTAGAAAAGAGATGAGGAGGAATTTCTTTAGTCAGAGGGTGTTGAATCTGTGGATGTGTGACGGCTGGGGAGGCCAAGTCATTAGATATACTGTACATCGTGGACAGATAGATCCTTGACTAGTGTAGGTGGTGTGGGGAGATGGCAGGGGAATGGGGTTGAGAGGAAAAGATTAGATCAGCCATGAATGAATGAATGAATGGCAGAGTAGACTTGATGGTCTGAATGGGGGGGGGGGGCACCTCCTGCAGCTGACCTTGAAGCCGCTGGAGACATCACCTCCAACTGCCCCTTACTCCTCACGTCCAGCATCTCGATCCCCCCCCCCAGTTAGGGCGACTGACGAGCCTCCCCCTCCCCACTATTATTTTGATAACGCAGATACTGTGGATAGAATATTTTGTAACACACCCTTTACATAGAACATTAAACAGTACAGCACAGAAACAGGCCCTTCGGCCCACAATGTCTGTGGTGAACATCACTCCAAGACCAGATATCTCTTCTCTGCCTGCACGTGACCCATATCCCTCCATTCCCTGCATATCCATGTGCCCATCCAGAGGTCACTTTAATGGCCCTGTCCCACGTTACGAGTTCATTCCAAGAACTCTCCCGAGTTTTAAAAAAAAAATCAAACTCGTAGTAAGCACGGAGAATGAACGTAGCGGGTACGTCAGAGCTCGGGGACGTCTCTTAGCGGCTCGTAACGCTAACGGCACGTAAGCACGGGAAGACTCGCGAAGATTTTTTCAACACGATGAAAAATGTCCACGAGAGCCCAAGCACTGGCGAGCAGCCATTACCGTAAATCTCCGAGTTCCAATCAAACTCGGGAAAGCTCTTGGAATGAACTCGTACCGTGGGACAGGGGTTTAAGGCTATAATTATATCTACTCCACCACTACCCCTGGCAAGCGCGTTCCAGGCACTCACCACCGTCTGTGTAAAAAAAACTTGCCCCGCACATCTCCTTCGAACTTAGCCCCCCTCGCCTTAAAGCCATGCCCTTGGTCTTTGCTTTTGCCAGACAGGGAGGAAGGTTCTGACTGTCTACCCTATCTATACCTCTCATCATTTAATATAGAGCATTACTCCTAGCTTTCTCGGCAGTATGCAGAGGTGAATATAATCTTGTCAGAAGCTCCAGGCCAGGTTTCCAGTGGAGCAGGAGAGTGTGTAACTACGCGAAGATCCCCCATTTAATCTCCGTCTACGACCCACCTCCAGCCCAGGGGCTGAGGTCACTCCCCTCAACCATTGCTTCCATCACTGGGAACCATCCTGATTGACAGACGTTGGTGGGGCCCCATTTCGAGGATTGTGTTCAGTTTTGGTCAAGGGTTTGTTACCGTCATATGTCCCAGACAGAACAATGACCTCCAGACTTGCTGCAGCACGACAGAATATGTAACGGTAAAACTCTCTAAGCACCCCGCTCAACAATCAGCCCGCCATAGGAGAAAGTCGTTCAGCTGGAACGGGTGCAGAGAAGATTTACTAGGATGTTGCCAGGACTTGAGGGTCTGAGCTACAGGGAGCGTTTGGGCAGGTACATGGATAGGAAAGGTTTAGAGGGATAAGGGACAAATAGGGGACTAGCGTAGATGGGGCATCTTAGCCAGCATGGGCGAGTTGGGCCGAAGGGCCTGTTTCCACACTGAATAATAATAATAAATTTGTATAGCACTTGAAAAACAACTCACGTTGACCAAAGTTCTTCACATCAGTGCAAGTACTAATTTGATACATACAACGGTAGACAGACCTAACAATACATACATACATACATAAACTGTTTACAGCACCCCCTGAGAGGGGCTCAAAAACGCTTGGGAGTAGGAATAGGTTTTGAGTCGTGACTTAAGTCGATGGTGGGGGCAGTTGTGATGAGGAGCGGGATGCTGTTCCACAGTCTAGGTGCTGCAACCACAAAAGCACGGTCACCCTGAACTTAAACCTAGACCGCGGGATAGTCAGTAGCCCCAAGTCGGCCGACTGGGTTAGAAGATTTTTGATATGGGGGGGAGGGGGGTGTGGAGGGGGGACAAGCCCGTTAAGGGATTTGTAAACGTATAAATGGAGCTGGAAGTTGATTCTGTACTGTAATGGGAGCTAGTAGAGAGAGGCCAGAATCGGGGTGATGTGGTCCCTTTTACGAGTATCCATCAGGAGTCTTGCTGCAACGTTTTGGACCAGTTGCAGGCGGGACAGGGATGATTGGCTGATGCCAGGGTATAAGGACTCTGTGACTCTCATCTACACTCAGAATTGAACCTGGGTCTCTGGAGCAGTGAGGCAACAGCTCTACTTGTGTCCCACTGTCCCACACAGGGTTCAATGTAAGTCACGGGCAGGATTCCTCAACTAATCCCACCCATCACTTGTCGGAAGGAACTGCAGGTGCTGGCTTAAACCAAAGATAGACACAACATGGAGCAGCTCAGTGGGACAGGCAGCATCTCTGGAGAGAAGGAATGGCTGACGTTTCGGGTCGAGACCCCTCTTCTGAGGACCCTTCTCCAGAGATGCTGCCTGTCCCACTGAGTTACTCCAGCTTTTTGTGTCTATCCACCCATCACTAGTGCCGTTCCCGGGACTTTAGAGTCTCTGTATCTTTTAAATGTTGTTCTAGTCCCCGCCTCAACTACCTCCTCTGGCAGCTTGCTCCGTACGTCCACCACCCTCTGCGTTACAAAAGGTTGGGTGACATTTTGGGTCTGGTAGCAGGAGAGGAAGAGGTAGATGTCCAGCTGTGGCAGTGACCAGCAGAGGGCAGCAGTGGGCAGCCAATACTCCTGATGGCCACTTGGTGGCAGAGTTGCTGCAGGGTGACTGAAGTCACAAAGTGCTGGAGTAACATCACCACATTAATTCAGGTGATTCACTGCAAACTAATGTTGACATTTTCAAACCCAGGAAACATTGAGCACATTTTTGACCAGATGACGGTTAAAATAGTTAAGCTTATCGACTGGATGGGGAAAGGCTTTGGTGATTGAGTTTGAGCTTAGTCTATTGTTCATAAGTGATAGGAGCCGAATTAGGCCATTCGGCCCATCAAGTCTACTCCGCCATTCACCCGTGGCTGATGATCTATCTCTCCCTCCTAACCCCTGCCTTCTCCCCATAACCCCAGGCACCCAGAGCGCAGCGGTGGCGTACTAAGAGTGCGCCACGGTGGCGCAGCAGTACATTTGCTTCTAATTTTAAAAAAAAAAATGTTTAAAGCATATCCATGCAACAGCTGTGGAGACCCATTGCCACCCTGTGACACTGTTGTTGCGTTACTGAAAGCTTTGCTTGTTGGCTCTGACCAGAGTGGCAGATTCCTCCCCCCCCCCCCCGTTCTAGCACACGTTCTAGAACACTCTCAACGTCAAAGGAACTTTTTCCCCGGATCCCCTTGAAAACGTTATGGGCATTAAATCACTCGTGTTCTGAGGCGCGCATGGGTTTTGAAATCCAAAGCTACATGAAACCTCCGGGAGCAACTACCATCGACTCCATCTACACTTCACACTGTCTTGGAAGAGCAGCCAACATAATCAACGACTCGTCCCACCCCGGTCATTCCTTCTTCTCCCCACTCCCGTCCAGCAGAAGGTACAGAAGCTTGAAAGCGCGCACCACCAGACTCAGGAACAGCTTCTTCCCCTCTATTCCTTTCCCCTTACCTACACACCAACCCCCCCCCCCCCCCCCCCCCCCGAACGTACAGCCCATCATCACTCTGCAGCAACCCCGACATTATCATCAAACCTGCCAATAAGGGAGATGCCATGGTAGTCTGGCGCGCTGACCTCTATCGGGCTGAGGCCAGGAGACAACTCTCTGACACCTCCTCAAAGTCAAAGTCAAGTCAAAATATCCTTTATTGTCATTCAGACCTGAACGAAATTTTGTTGCCTTGCAGTCACACATAAAATAACAAAACACACAATAAACACAAATTTAACATCCACCACAGTGAGTTCACCAGACACCTCCTCACTGTGATGGAAGGCAAAAAGTCTTAAGTCTTTGTCTCTTCCCTCCTTGTTCTCCCTCTGTGCTGAGGCGATCCAGGCTTCCGATGTTGTGACCCCCACCGGGTGATGGTAAGTAATGTCAGTCCCGCGGCTGAATCCGAGCTCCGCGAATGGGTCGGTTCAAACTCCGCGGCCCGGGGTGGTCGAAGCTGCCGTCCTCCAGTCCAGTGGACGAAGCTGTTGCCGCGGGAGCTCCAGAAAAACAGGTCACCAACCTGGGACCTGCGAGCTCCCGACGATGTCGTCCACTGGGCCCGCGGTCGAACCTCCGAAGTCGGGCCCGCAGCCGGAACGCCGCCACAGCCCTGAAGTGGGCCAGCCTCGCGTTGGTAAGTCCTGGCTAGCTCTGCCTCCGGAGCCTCAAGGTCGGTCCCAGTTGGAGGCCGCCAGCTCCTCCATTAGGTCTCTACGCAGACGGAGACGGAAACGGGGGATACGACAAGAAAAGTCACCCCCCCCCCACCGAAGGAAGAGACTAAAACAAGTTTCTCTCACCCCCCCCCCCCCCCCCCCCCCCACACACACACACAACCTAATAACTAAAATTAACTAGCTAAAACAGGACAAGAAAACAACAACAAAAAATAAAGAAACAGACGGACTGCAGGCGAGCCGCGAGCACAGCGCCGCCACTTCCGGTCCCTCGTGAATTTTTGAACTCCTATTTATCCTTGGACCATGACCCCACAGATGAGCACCAAGCCTTGATATCACACTCCATTTTCAGATTTCTTCACTTCTGGCTCTCTGCCCTCTCATAGGCCATTCTCACGGGGCGACTTGACGCAAGAGTTAACCAGAGTTGAACATCGTGGGAACCTCGTGCGATAACCGTACGGCATTCGTGGACCACCGTGGACCACCGTGGCGCTAACGGCAGGTACTCGTGTAACTTGGTGACTCGGGAGAAAATTCAAGCAAGCTTGAATTTCTCCAAGAGTGACTTGTACACTTGTGGTTGAACATTGCAACATTATATGGACGTAGTGGCCAGTGCGGTATCCGTAATAACTCTTGCGTTTACCTTGGGAACTCCTGCGAACGGTGAACCCGGAAGCTGGACAGAGGGGACAGAAGGTGAGTAAAAATTGTCTTCTGTGGGATTGAATTTAAAAAATAAAGATTTGCATCCGCATATGGACATCAACTTATTCATGAGTTATGTTAAGAAAATAACTATAATCTTTAAAAGGGACTTTACTGAAAGGTCCCGCATTTTTATGGTCCGTGAGAAATTTTTCACATGTACCTCTTTGAGAGATACAGCTCGGAGTCCTCGCCGACTAGCGATCGATGCCTTTCCGAAGCAGGGTCCGGAACGCTACCAATCAATGTTCTCCAGAGACCCGTGTAAGGAGTGAACTGCACATGCTGGTTTAAACCGAAGACAGACACAAAAAGCTGGAGTAACTCAGCGAGTCAAGCAGCATCTCTGGAGAAAAATAGGTGATGTTTCGAGACGAGACACATCTTCAGACTCAATTCCGATTAGGATGTGTGAAGTAGGGTTCCGATTCGAAACGCCACCTATTCTTTTTCTCCAGAGATGCTGCCTGACCCGCTGACTTACTCCAGCTTTTTATGTTTTTCTTCCCAGATCTGACTTACCTGCTGAGTTACACCAACATTTTGTGTCCTTTTGTGCGTATTAACCAGCATCTGCAGTTCCTTTAGACATTACCTAACTTCAGATTTTAGAGATATAGCGCTGAAACAGGCCCTTCGGCCCACCGAGTCCGCGCCGACCACCTATTCTTATACACTCCAGGGACAATTTTACAATGCTACCGAAGCCGATTAACTTACAAACCTGTAATCTCTGGAGTGTGAGAGGAAACCAGTGCACCCATGGTCAGGATCGAACCCCGGTCTCTGGGGCTGTGAGGCAGCAACTCTACCACTGTGCCGCATGTAGTCAGATTTAATAAATTGCTGGTGTTGCTTCCAAAGACAGTGGCATTGATAATATTAGATCAGAATTGCATCTCTCCGCTCATAGTCAATTATTAGTCATTTAATAATAGAATCAATTATTGTTGGTGAAATTTCACCTACGAATATCAGACTATTTTCGCAGAGGTAAGGGCCAATTAGGCCTAGCAAAAGGTATGAACACTTTTAAACATTTTTTTCCGACTATTTTGTCAAATGCAAATACAGGGAGAATGATCAAAGTGCTCACATGGCTCACTCTGTTAGAAGCGTTCTGAGTTTAAATGTTCCGTGTATTCCTTCTTAAAGTATAGATTTTTGTGTGGCCAGGGGTGTGATTGAGAACAGCTGGGAAAGGGCGGAGGGGGCGTCACGAATAACAGCGTTTTATGGCCCATTCCCCAACCGTAACATTAATCAAGCTCTGTCTAACTCCGCCTTCACACCGCCCCCCTGTGACATGGGTTAGTCATCGCTGGGCGGGCTGTGGGCCGAATGGCCTGCCAACGGGAGTCAGAGACTTTGCACTGAGATCCATTGTGCAGGAAGGAACTGCGGATGCTGGTTTTTACCGAAGATAGACACAAACGCCACCTGTTCATTTTCTCCAGAGATGTTGCCTGACCCATTGAGTTACTCCAACATTTTGTGTCTGTGTTCACACTGAACATTGAATTATTTAATTTTAGGTAACTTGCACTCTCTCTCTTCTCCCCCCCCCCCCCCATGCAGTAAATGTTGGTTAACCAGTCCAAGGTTTGCAACGATGGTTCCATCTTGGGATCACACTATCCCTAGCCAACAATTGGCCTATCAGGGAACCAAATATAGACATAAAGTGCTGGAGTGACTCAGTGGGTCAAGCAGCATCTCTATGGGAAAGGGTTAGGCGACATTTTGGGTCGGGACCCCTCTTCAAAATACCCTGCTGAGGTCATCTGTTGTTGGCCCTGATTTGTCCCGGTCTTTTCTTGCTTCCAGTTCCCCCCTACAATCATCCCGAAGAAGGGTCTCGACCAAAAATGGAATCTATTCCTTTTCTCCAGAGATGCTGCTTGGCCCGCTGAGTTACGCCAGCATTTTGTGTCTAACTTGCTGATTCAGACAGTTTTTGATTATCAAGGATTCTGCGCTGACTCTTTACTCTGAAACACACGTTGGAAATTTAAACTTGGGCGCAACTAACATCGTCTAAGTAATGTGGCATCTTCCTGCAGTAAAGTCACGGCATCAGTACAGGCATGTCTCCAAATGAGCCAATTCAACCAAGGGAGGATATTTATAGTGTGTGAAAAAAAAAATGACATCATTTGTGCCATGTGACACTTCACAGTTCACAATGTTCATTCAAGATTTAACGGGAAAGCTCGGGAGACGGACAAGTCACTCGCACAAATAACAGAAATGCCGAGTACCCGTGGGGACTCTTTATCTACCCCCCGTTATATCGTGTGATATCGTGCTAGACCACGACCACTTCACTCTGGTTACATCTTGCATCAAGTCGCCCCGTGAGAATGGCCTATAAAGCTTCCAACCTTATTGTTCCCCAGCCCCGCACGGCCTGGTTTTATCTTCTCCCCAAAATCCACAAACACAACTGCCCTGGTGGATCCATTGTTTCCGCTTGTTCATGTCCCACTGAATTAATTTCCACAAACCTCGACTCCATCCTATCCCTTCTGGTCCAATCCCTTCCTACCTAGATCCAAGACACCTCCCACGCCCTTAGTCTCTTCCATTAATTCCGTTTTCCAGGCCCCCAGTCCCTCATCTTCACCATGGATGTCCAGTCACTCTATACCTCCATCCCCCACCAGGAGGGTCTTAAAGCCCTCAGTTTCTTCCTCAGCCGGAGAACCAACCAATCCCCGTCTACTAATAATCTCCTCCACCTAGCTGAGTTGACCCTTACACTTAACAACTTCTCCAACTCCTCCCACTTCCTCCAAATCCAAGGCGTACCTATGGGCACTCGCATGGGCCCCAGCTACTCCTGCCTCTTTGTAGCGAATGTCGAACAATCCTCTGCTACATTGACAACTGCATCGGTGCTACCTCCTGCACCATTGCAGAACTCACTGACTTCATCAATTTCACCACTAACTTCCATCCTGCACTCAAGTTCACTTGGACCATCTCCGCCACCTCCCTACCATTTCTTGATCTCACCGTCTCCGTCACAGGAGATAGACTGGCGCCATTACAAACCCACTAACCCCCACAACCATCTCAACTACACTTCTTCTCACCCTGTTTCCAGTAAACACTATGTCCTGCTCCCAATTCCTCCGTCTACGCCGTATCTGCACCAGTTTACACCCCAGCGGTATGAACATTGACTTCTCTAACTTCAAGTAGCCCTTGCTATCCCTCTCTCTCCATCCCTCCCCCTTCCCAGTTCTCCCACTGGTCTCCCTGTCTCCAACTATATTTTATTTCTGTTTGCTTTGCTGTTACCTTCTCCCAACTAACAATGATCTATTCTAAGGTACACAAAATTGCTGGAGAAACTCAGCGGGTGCAGCAGCATCTATGGAGCGAAGAAAATAGGCGATGTTTCGGGCCGAAACCCAATCGATCTTCCAGCATCTGCAGTTCCTTCTTGAACACAATGATCTATTCTATATTTTTCTTGATCTCCATTCCCCTCTTCTTGTTTTCACACCTTACACTTCCTTATCTATACACCTCCTTTTCTATTATGTACCACCCACTCCCCTGACATCAGTCTGAAGAAGGTTCTCCACCCGAAATGTCAATCATTCCTTCTCTCCAGAGATGCAGCCTGTCCCGCTGAGGTACTCCGACATTTTGTGTCTATCTTAAAGTATAAAGCAAAGTATAATGTATCCTTCATTGTCATTGAAACTTGTAAGTTTGAATGAAATTTCTTGCCTTGCAGTCATGACCGAGAATAAAATAACAGAACACACAATGAACACAGTTTAACATCCACCACAGTGAGTCTACCAGGCACCTCCTCACTGTGATGGAAGGCAAAAGTATTTTAAAGTCCTTGTCTCTTCCCTCCTTGTTCTCCCTCTGCATTGAGGCGATCCAGGCTTTCGATGTTGCAACCCCGCCGGGTGATGGTAAGTCCCGCGGCCGAATCCGAGCTCCGCGAACGGGCCGGTTCAAACTCCGCGGCCCGGATAGTCTTTACTGGAAGCAGGGTGGGAAGAAGTGTAGTTGGGATAGTTGTGGGGGTCAGTGTGTTTGTAATAGATGTCAGTCTATCTCCTGTGCTGGAGTAACTCGGCAGGTGAGGCAGTATCTATGGAGAGAAGGAATTCCGATGTTTCGGGTCGAGACCGTGCTGTTATTGGATCCTTGAACGGTCTTCTCATATGGCAAGGATAAATATACCGATCTTCCAATCTACCTCGTTGCAGCCCTCACGCTTTTTTAAAATACCTGCACTTTCCCTGTGGCTGCAAAACTCTCTGTTTATATTCATGGTTACACTGCCTGATGTCCTCACTTATGGTGGGATTTGCCTGGAAAACACATAAAACAAAGTTTCTCACTGTATCTCTGTACATGTGACTGGAATAAACCAACGCCCAACTTCAAAACTAAGAGCTGGCGGAGGAAGGAACTGCAGATGCTGGTTTACATCGAAGAATGGCACAAAAAGCTGGAATAACTTAGCGGGACAGATCTGGTGTCTGGCAGAGGATTTGATCAAATCAACCCCAATGGATCAGGTTTTACTGACATTGATTTCCTCCCCTTCACCCCGGATGTCCCCTGTGTCTGCGTCAGGAGACATGGATCAGTAGTAATCGATTTGAAATTCAATTCTGAAGCATTTAGAAATATTTGAATAATGATAGCTGAATAGATAAAAAATTAAGCAAATTTGTTATCCATTCAGGATGTGCATTCACACAACCTGGCGAGGATCTTCAATAAACAGTTGCCAGCAGATCACGTCCGACCAAGGTGTCCCACTTGGGAAACAGTATTAGTGTAGTTTAGTTTGGGTTAGAGATACAGCAGTAGAAACGATCGCAACAGTAAACGCCACCTATCCATGTCCTCCAGAGATGCTGCCTGACCCGCTGAGTTGCAGTTTACAGTTTAGTCTATTGTCACGTGTACCGAGGTACAGTGAAAAGCTTTTGTCCCGTGCTATCCAGTCAGAGGAAAGACAATACATGATTACAATCGAGCCATTTAATCCAGCACTTTGTATTTCAAGCAGGGAAACAGGCCCTTCGGCCCACCAAGTCCATGCCGACCATCGATCACCCGTCCACACTAGTTCCATGTTATCCAACTTTCCCCATCCACTCCCGACAACACTAGGGGTAATTTACAGAGGACCAATTAACCTACAAACCTGCACGTCTTTGGGACGTTGGAGGGAAACCGGAGAACCCGGAGGAAACACCCGGGGTGAAACACCCGGGGAGAACGTGCAAACTCCACACAGACAGGACCAGAGGTCAGGATCGAACCCGGGTCTCAGGCGCTGCGAGGCAGCAGCTCTACCCGCTGCACCACTGCCGTCCATTTTCCCCTCGTGTCCTGTACTCCAGCCTGGGACAGGGAAAGTCATAATGGGAAGTATTGAGGGGGAAGTGGAGTGCAGATGGAACCAGATCCGGGCAGGGTTCTAGTAGGTGAAGAATGTTTAGTTTGTTGTCACATGCACCGAGTTACAGTGAAAAGCTTTTGTTGCGTGCTAACCAGTCAGCAGAAAGACATTACACGATTACTATCGATCCATTTACAGCGTACAGATAGATACATGATAAGGGAATAACCTTTAGTGCAAGGTGAAGCCAGCAAAGTCCAATCAAGAATAGTCTGAGGGTCACCAAAGAGGTAGACGGCAGATAGTAGTTCAACACTGCTCTCTGTTTGTGGTGGGATGATTCAGTAGCCTGATAATAGCTGGGAAGAATCTGGTGGTGTGCGAATGTGCGAAACTTAGAATGTGGTCTAGGTTTAGATTTATTATTGTCAAGTGCAGCAAGGTACAGTAAAAAGCTTGTTTTGCAAGCTTACTACATAAATACAATCCAGTACAATAGGTAGAGCAAAGGGGAAGATACAGAGTGCAGAATATCGTTCTCTGCAATAGTGGTGCACCAGTTCCAGAAACATAGAAACATAGAAAATAGGTGCAGGAGTAGGCCATTCGGCCCTTCGAGCCTGCACCGCCATTCAATATGATCATAGCTGATCATCTAACTCAGTATCCCATAAGGGCCACATCTAACTCCCACTTAAATATAGCTAATGAACTGGCCTCAACTACCTTCTGTGGCAGAGAATTCCACAGATTCACCACTATCTGTGTAAAAAATGATTTTCTCATCTCGGTCCTAAAAGACCTCCCTCTTACCCCTTGTTCTGGACTTCCCCAACATCCGGAATAATCTTCCTGCATCTAGCCATTCCAACCCGTTAAGAATTTTGTAAGTTTCTATAAGATCCCCCCTCAATCTTCTAAATTCTAGCGAGTACCAGCTGAGTCTATCCAGTCTTTCTTCATACGAAAATCCTGCCATCCCAGGAATCAGTCTGGTGAACCTTCTCTGTACTCCCTCTATGGAAAGAATGTCTTTCCTCAGATTAGGAGACCAAAGCTGTACGCAATACTCCAGGTGTAGTCTCACCAAGACCCTATATAACTGCAGTAGAACCTCCCTGCTCTTATACTCAAATCCTTTTGCTATAAATGCTAACATACCATTTGCTTTCTTCACTGCCTGCTGCACCTGCATGCCTACTTTCAATGACTGGTGTACCATGACACCCAGGTCTCGTTGCATCTCCTCTTTTCCTAATGGGCCACCATTCAGATAATAAAAGACCAGTGGATGGAACCAGATGGAGAGGGAATAAAACTGGGTGGGCAGAGGGACTGGAGGGGGTGAGGGAGGGGAATGGTGGTATGGTAATGAGAACAACAGGTCGAGGATCAAAGTTAATCAGAATGAGAGGGGAAGAACACAAAGGGGGTAAGGGTTACTTGGAATTGGAAAATTGAATGTTCACACCATCGGATTTTCAACTAATCAGGCAGAATACGAGATGTTGTTCTTTTTGTTTAAGTTTTTAAATTTTAGTTTTAGTAATATACTAGACCAATGGGACCCGTTGGGTCCCGTTTCCCCAATGCAATATTCCACCACTCACCCATTCCCCAATGCAATCCGTTCCCCCAACGCAATATTCTACCACGCACACATAGCCCCCAACCCTGCTCCACCACTCCTCACCTCCCCCCATCATACTCCCCTACTAAACACAATGTTTAAATAACATTAAACAACAATTCTCGCCCTCTCGTCCTCCCCTTCCCCACTTCCTCCCTCTCCCAAACAACATATTGGAGCGCTATCATGTATTGTTTTGGCATAAGTTCCGGTTCACACTCACAGACACACAAACAAGATGTGAGTTTTAGTAATATATAGATAGATAGTGGGGAAACAGACCTTTCAGCCCACCAAGTCCATGCCGACCAACAATCATGCATTCACTAATTCTATGCCGTCCTACTTTTGCACCCTAGACACAAGGGACAATTTACAGAAGCCAATTATCCGACAAACCTGCACGTCTTTGGAGTGTGGGAGGAAACCAGAGCACCCAGAGAAAACCCACTCAGTCACAGGGAGAACGTACACACTCCGTACAGACTGCACCCGTAGTTTGATTGAACCCGGGTCTCTGGCGCGGTAAAGGGGCTGTCCCACTGCAGCGACGTAATTCACGAGTTTAGAAGAGTTTGCCCTCGACTCATACTCGCAGCATGGTCGACATGAGGACCTTAGAGGCCTTTGTAACTCTCCTTCATGCTCGAGAGTAGTCCTTGCATACTCGAGGCATCAGCTAGGTCACGGCGTTTTTATCAACATGCTGAAAAATGCCCGCGAGTAAAAAAAGGTCGCCATGGAAAAAAATCAATATTTTTTTTTTACTCGTAGATGCCGAGGGAACAAACAGAATGTGAATACGGGTAGTTCTGCTATAACACGTTTCCCGAACACTAATTGGATATAGCACACTGTGGTGCAGCTGGTGGAGTTGCTGCCTCACAGCGCCAGAGTCGCTGGTTCGATCCTGACTATGGGTGCTGTCAGTGCAGATTCAGCAAGTTCTCCCTGGGACCATTTGGGTTTCCTTCTGGTGCTCCAGTTTCCTCCCACATCCCCAAGATGTTCAGTTTTGCAGGTTAATTGGCCGTCATTAAACTGCCCCTAGTGTGCAGGGATTGCGTGAGATAGTGGGATAACATAGAACTAGTGTGAACAGGTGATTGATGGCCAGCAAGGACTCAATGGGCTGAACGGCCTGCTTCCATACTGTATCTCTAAACTAAACATGACTCGATTAATGAATTAGGGAACATAATAGCCCTGTCCCACGGTACGAGTTCATTCCAAGAGCTCTCCCGAGTTTAAAAAAAATCAAATGCGTGGTAAGCACGGAGAATGAACGTAGCGGGTACGTCGGAGCTCGGGGACGATTCTTAGCGGCTCGTAATGCTAACGGCAGGTACTCGGGAAGACTCGCTAATGGCAGGTAAGCACGGGAAGACTAATGATAATTTTTCAACATGTGAATTGTTTACAACATTAGGGAGGTTATGCCCCACTGAGAACACATCAGGGGTATCCAGGTGAAAGGAGCCAAATTGCAGAATATCATGGTACAACGGCAGAGAAAATTTACAACATGTTGAAAAATGTCCACCATAAATCTCCAGGTTCTAATCAGGGCAAACTCGGGAGAGCTCTTGGAATGAACTCGTACAGTGGGACAGGGCTTTTATTTGTATTACTCAAGCCAAATTGATTATGTGATTTCAATTGGGAACTGGAGAACCATTTAACAGTTACTTAGGAAATTGAGAAGTAGAGGAAAAAAGCTGTCCGGAAAAAACAGTTCATGGAGAATAAAAGGATTTATTGTAACTTCCCCACAGTAATCAGGCACCTTTGCCTCTGAAGAACACATCTCTGTAAGTTTCAACAGGAGAGTAATTGAAACTGACAAGTCAATGTTTCAATTGACATTTGTACAATGATACTCTGTTAAAAAAACTGTGACATACAGCCTTTAGTATTTTTAGCTTATGGTAACAAAAACAATCTTATAGTAGCTATTAAAAATGTGCTTTATCCTGCAAATTAAATAACTTGGTGATTTCAAATCTGAAACGCTCCAATTCCTATTCCTCTTGTGCAACGATTTTCTGGAATAACTATTGTCACATTATACCTGCATTGTTTTGTGTTGGTGAATTGTTTACAACATTAGGGAGGTTGTGTCCCGCTGAGACCACATCAGGGGTATCCAAGAGAAAGTAGCCAAAATGCAGAATATCATGTTACAACGGCAGAGATAGTGCAGATTAAAAAAAAAATGCAAGAGCCACAATGCGGTTGGCTGGGGGTTGGAGGGTGGGGGGGGGGGGCCAAGAAGGCATCCTTAGCTTCTGAAAGGTCCACTCAAGACTGCGAACCAGGAAATAAAGCTGTCCTCGAATCTGGTGCGTGCGTGCCGGGGCAGAAGATGGAGTGACCAGGGTGCGAGTGGTCGTTGATGCTGTTGGCTGCTCTCCCCAAGGGACAAGGTTCAAGATAGAAAAAGATACAAGATGGATAGAAGATATGCTACTAAATTCACAGTGACGCAGCGTCGGAGACCCGGATTCGATCCTGACTACGGGTGCTGTCTGTACGGAGTTTGCACGTTCTCCCTGTGACAGTGTGGGTTTTCTCCTGGATCTCCCGTTTCCTCCCACACTACAAAGTAGTGCAGGTTTGAAGGGTGTGTGGCATCTGTAAATTGTCAATAGTCCCTCGTGTGTAGGATAGCAGTGTACAGGGTGATCTCTGGCCGGCGTAGACTCGGTGGGCCGAAGGGCCTGTTTCCACGCTGTATCCCCAAAGTCAATGGGTAAAGCAGGGCTGGGGGGTGGAGGTGCGGCCATGGACCTTCTGACTGCCACTGCACGTGGTTCCCCCTTTGTTCTCGGTGGCCCTCCTCGCTCTCTGCGGCGCGGTTCCCATCCTCGACGGTGGCTCGGGGC
Source organism: Leucoraja erinaceus (assembly GCF_028641065.1). Lineage (NCBI taxonomy): Eukaryota > Metazoa > Chordata > Chondrichthyes > Rajiformes > Rajidae > Leucoraja > Leucoraja erinaceus. The sequence goes on along the minus strand of NC_073407.1, from coordinate 3,811,068 downwards.
CGATTCGGAACCTGCAGTGGACAAGCCCGCCTACCGGGCGAGGCCTCCTCTGTCATCTGACCATGGCGGGCAAGGTGGGCTTGCTCACCGGGAGAGCCCTGGCCCCTTGTTCACTGCGAGACCCCCGGCCCCCTCCTCACTGGGACAGCCCCGGCCCTCTGCATCTGGGAGTCCAAAAACAGGAGGCCTCAGGGAAATATAAAAAACCTGTCAACCATTTAAACTGGAGCTGAAGGGAAGGTCCTTTTTCCAGAGTTCTGCACGTGTTTGGGATTCCCGCACAGGGACTCCAGCCAACAATAACCCCCTAGCTCCCTCCCAAATTAATCAGCCAACAGGCCACAATAATACCCAGAACCACAAGTCAGCAGCATATTTTTTCTAAAGGTCATCAGCAACCTAGTCTGGAATTGATTTAAAACATTACCAGTCTAAGACTCTTACAATTTCTTGTACAGGGTGCATACTTCATAAAGGGTAAAGTCCACTTTGTTTATTTTAAATAAAAGATAGAAAGAGAGTGCTGGAGTAACTCAGCAGGTCTCAGGCAGCACCTCTGGAGAAAGCTGGGTGATGTTTCAGGTCAGGACCCTTCTTCAGCAGAAGAGCTGGAGGTGACAAAAGGCCAGGACAAACTCGGGCCAGCCACAAATGTCCCCCAGCAGGGCAGACCCCCTGGTAGATCCATTGTTGGCTCGGGGAGGTGTGGTCTCAAGAGGAACACTGTGGAGAACTGTGCAACTGGTAAAACGACTAGGGAGGTGGAAGGGGCAAAGAGGGAGGGAGGGAGGGAGGGAGGGAGGGGGAATATGAGATAAAGTTACGTAAAATTGGAGAATTCACTGTTCATACCGCTGGGTTGTAAGCGATCCAAGTGAAATATGAGGTGCTGTTATGCATACGTGTCAGAATTATACAGCACAAAAACAGGCCCTTCGGCCCAACTCATCCATGCCGACCAAAATGCCCCAAGTTGGTCCCATTTGCCCCCATATCCCCCTAAACCTTTCCTATCCACGTCCCAGTTCAAGTGTCTTTTAAATGCTGTATTAGTAGCAGCCTCGACTACCCTCTCTGGCAGCTCGATCCATACACCCACCACCCTCTGTGTGATAAAGTTCTCGTGGTGAATATCGTTTAAGGTCACTGCATTTGCAAGAACACCTGGGCGAAATCCCAATTAAGACTGGCTTCAGGCAAATCACAGCTTACTGCCACCCAAGCAGTATTTATCGATCAGCCTTATCTCCCTCCGTAACACTGCTTCATCTTGAATTTTTGTCCTTGCACCGTTAAATGTCTTAAAACGTCGTACATTATGAATAATGTACGACTGATATACATGAGGTGTTTATAATATGTTTGCTTCTAATAAAAATATTATTTAAAAAAAAAAAAAAAAAGTTTTAGAGCTCACATTTATTCTTCTTATAGCAGAATGGGCTATCTAATAAACTCACCAGATACTGCACAAACATCTCTGAAGCACTCCATATTACTCTGAACTCAATTGTGTTGAAAAGCCTCAAGGCCGTGAGAAGCACTATACAAGTCTTTTGTTAATATAATCTAACGGCGGCAGTAAAATAATGAATTTGAAGGGTAGGAATATTTGAAACCTTCCCTTCCCGAGCTTTGAACATTATTCTATGTACAGAACAGAGAACTGCACAGAAGATAGACACAAAAAGCTGGAGTAACTCAGCGGGACAGGCAGCATCTCTGTAGAGAAGGAATGGGTGGCGTTTTAGGGTCGAAACCCTTCTTCAGACTGATGAGTTACTCCAGCTTCAGGTGGTAGACAAACATGCTGGGGAAACTCAGCTGGTGAGGCAGCATCTATGGGGCGAAGGAAATTGGCAACGTTTCGGGTAATCACAGAGTGGGGGCAGGGAGTTTGCCAGCATCTGCAGTTCCTTCGTACACATAGAACTGTACAACACAGACCATCTTTCGGACCACCACGTCTGTGTGACTAATCCCATCTTCCTGTGCATGGTCTTAGTTTAGAGATGCAGCGTGGAAACAGGCCCACCTGCCCACCACGTCCACACCGACCAGCGATCACCCCATACACTATAGTTCTATCCCACACTCGAGGGATAATTTACACAAGCTGTTTCAACCCACAAACCCGTACGTCTTTGGATTGTGGCAGGAAACGGGAGCACCCGGAGAAAACCCACATGGTCGTAGGGAGAACGTGCAAACTCCGTACAGACAGCACCCGTAGTCAGGATTGAACCGGGGTCTCTGGCGCTGTGAGGCAGCAGCTCTACCGCTGTGTCACGATGGCACCTATCATTCTATTTCCTACCTGTTCATTTGTCTGTCAGAATGTCTCCTAAACATTGCTATTGCCATCACCTTCCACTGCCACTCCTGGCAGCTCGCTCAAGTTTCCCGTCACTGAGTTAAAACAAACGCTGACATAGAAATGTCCTTTAAATGTCCCCCTCTCATCTTTAACCTATGCCACGAGTCAGGAATGTTTAATTGTCATATGTACTGAAACGGAACAATTGCAGCAGCATAACGGGCCTGTAAACACAGGACTCAATAGATAATACAAAAAGCAAACAAAATAACAAGTTCAATCAATAAAAAACTCTTGTATTTGAGAATTCCACAAAGACTCTGATTACCAACCTTATTTGTGCATCTGATATTTTTATAAACAGTGGCACAGCTGGTAGAGCTGCTGCCCAAACAGTGCCACCGACCTTGGTTTGATCCTGTCGTCAGGGCTGTCTGTGTGGAGTTTGCACGTTCTCCCTGTGACCTCGTGGGTTTTCCCTCCCACATCCCGGATTCCCTCCCACATCCCAAAGACGTGCGGGCCTGTGGGTTAATTGGTTGCTGAAAGTTGCCCACAGTGTGTCGGGAGTGGATGAGATGTGGGATAGCATAGAACCAGTGTGAACGGGTGATTCTTTGCTGGTCGGCGTGGACTCGGTGGGCCGAAGGGCCTGTTTCCTCGTTGTATCTTTAAACTAAACTAAACTTATTTCACGTATATCCTTTCAGCCCACGATACTCCACAGAACACCGTGCTAATTGTCCAACCGCTCCTTACATTAATATAGTTTTATCATCATGACGAATATTGACACAAAGTGCTGGGGTAACTCTACAAGTCGGGCAGCATCTCTGGAGTGGTAGATAGGTGATGTTGTGAGTCGGGACTCTTCTTCAGAATGATTGGAGAGTGTGCAGACGAGGTTCTCCAAAGCTTCTACATCTTTCCTGTAGTGAGGTGACTAGAACTGCACACTAGACTCCTAATGAGGTCAAAACACTCTATTGCCTCCACTGATGAAGACATAACCCTCAATGTGGGGGAAAGAACTGCAGATGCTGGTGGAAATTGAAGATGGACACAAAATGCTGGAGTAACTCAGCGGGACAGGCAGCATCTCTGGAGAGAAGGAATGGGTGGCGTTTCGGGTTGAGACCCTTCTTCAGACTGATGCCGAGGGAGATACATAGATAAATAAGTGTAAGGTGTGAAAACAGACAAAGGGAATGGAAATCAAGGAAAATGTAGAATAGATCATTGTTAGTTGGGAGAAGGTGACAACAAAGCAAACAGAGGTAAAATGTAGTCAGAGGTGGGAGAACTGGGAGGTGGAGGGGATGGAGAGAGAGGGAAAGCAAGGGTTATTTGAAGTTAGAGAAGTCAATTTTCTCTAAATTTCCCCGTCCCGCTGAGTTACTCCAGCATGTTCAAGTCAAGTCAAGTCAAGTTTATTTGTCACATACACATACGAGATGTGCAGTGAAATGAAAGTGGCAATGCTCGCGGACTTTTGTGCAAAAGACAAACAACAAAACAACCAAACAAATTATAAACACAATCATAACACACATATTCTTTTACATAATAAATAATGGAAGGAAAAACCCCTTGTTGTGTCTGCCTTCAACATGACCATTAATGTTCTGCTCACAGCATGCAAGGAACATTTTGTTAAACATTCTTTGCCAATGCAATGTTTTACCGATACACTTCCTAACTTGTTGGAACAATCAGCATAATAACTGGAGAGAGACTCAACTATATTGGGACCCACCACACTTCATATTCACACAGATCGCAATAGTGCCCCAGGTGATTTTGAACCCTGCTGCAAAAATAATGAAGAGAAACATTATCTTTCTGCCTTTGCTCCCCGATCCAAACTCAGCCAGATGACACTTTAAGCAAACTCTGCGTGCGATTTTCATACAACCCGATGGCGCAGCGGTAGAGTTGCTGCCTCACAGCGCCAGAGACCAGAGTTCAATCCTGGCCACGGGTGCTGTCCGTACGGAGTTTGTGCGGTCTCCCCGTGACCTGCAGCATAGGTTTACAAGGTTAATTCCCGGGATGGGGGAGCTGTCATATGTTGAGAGAATGGAGCAGCTGGGCTTGTACACTCTGGAGTTTAGAAGGATGAGGGGGATCTCATTGAAATATATAAGATTGTTAAGGGCTTGGACACGCTGGAGGCAGGAAACATGTTCCCGATGTTGGGGGAGTTCAGAACCAGGGGCCACAGTTTAAGAATAAGGAGTAAGCCATTTAGAACGGAGACGAGGAAACACTTTTTCTCACAGAGAGTGGTGAGTCTGTGGAATTCTCTGGCTCAGAGGGTGGTGGAGGTAGGTTCTCTGGATGCTTTCACGAGAGAGCTAGATAGGGCTCTTAAAAATAGCGGAGTCAGGGGATATGCGGAGAAGGCAGGAACGGGGTACTGATTGGGGATGATCAGCCTTGATCACATTGAATGGCGGTGCTGGCTCGAAGGACCGAATGGCCTACTCCTGCACCTATTGTCTGTTGTTTGTTGACCTGCGTGGGTTTTCTCTGGGATCTCCAGCTTCCTCCCACACTCCAAAGACGTACAGGTTTGGAGTTAATTGTCTTTGATAAAATTGTAAATTCTCCCAAGTGTGTAGGATAGTGTTAGCGTGCGGGGATCACTGGTCGGTGTGGACTCGGTGGGCTGAAGGGCCTGTTTCCTCGCTGCATCTCTAGTCTAAACTAAACTAAAGCCAGACCCGCTGCTGCAGGTGATGTTTGTTCACCATTAATCCCGATACCAATAGAAAATATAATGTAAATATGGAGAAAGGAAATACTTCATCTGGTTTTCTTTACTCACACTGCTGGAGAACATAGGCTCAGTGACTTAAGAGTTCTTTAGAAATAAGTCATAGTGCTCTAAAGGCGTTTATATATTTTTAAATCACTGTATCAAATTTCCTGGTTGAAACTAATCTGCAAGCAGCACTTGGGAATAAAGATCCTCAGAACTTCCCAAATATTATTCTGCAGTACAATAGGGCTTGAATATTTGCCCCCAAGTAAATTTGTACAAGCTGATTTACGTTGAAATATTAATCCGCAAAAGTCCTTTATAAGTTACACTATGGAATTCATTGCCGCAGATGGCTGTAGAGGCCACGCCATTGGGTGCGTTTAAAGCAGAGATAGATAGATTCTTGATTAGTACGGGTGTCAGGGGTTATGGGGAGAAGGCAGTAGAATGGGGTTGAGAGGGAGAGATAGATCAGCCATGATTGAATGGTGGAGTAGACTCGATGGGCTGAATGGCCTAATTCTGCTCCTGTGGCTTACGAGCCACACCACTCCCAAGTTGCACCTTCAGAAACACAACTAAAACAAGGAACACAAAACAGTACAGCACAAGAACCACAATGTCCGTGACAAAAACACAATATCAGGTTAAATTAATCTCCTCTGCCTGCACGTGATCCATATACATAACCGACCTAAAAGCCTCTTAAATGCTACCACTGAATCTAATTCCACATTCCAAGCACACACCACCCTCTGTGTAAAAATGCCCCGCACATCTCCTTTAAACTTTGCCTCCCTCATATTAAAGTCATGTCATCTGGTATTAGATATTTCCATCCAGGAGATAAGACTCTGAATGTCTACTCTATCTATGCCTCTCATAATTTTGCGTACTTCTCTCAGGATTTCCCTCAGCCTCCGACGATCCAGGGAAAACAATCCCAAGTTTATCCAATCTCTTCCTGTAGCTAATACCCTGTAAATCAGGCAGCATTGTGGTAAACTGTAGATTAGTGCAACTCATATTATGTCATGCTTCTGCAGTTAAGCCCACTAGCTTTTCAGTTATCACTGCTTGCTGAATTCTCATAGTGCAAGTGGAACGTGCAAGTGTGAAGTCGTGCTTAATAAAGTGTAGTTAATAAAGTCTTTGGATCTTTATCTTGGAGTAAGGCTTCTGTTATTGATTGTCATCACTCAACATGGTGTCAGAAGTGGGATTCCAACACACGCCTCCAATCAGAGACCACCAGCCTCCTCTGAACCCTCTCCAAAGCCCCTGCATCCATCCTGTACCGGGGCGACTGGAACTGCTTGCAGCAGTGCGGTGCCTGAAACAGTTCACACACTTGGCAAATGCCAGAGAAATCAAGTTTCTTCTCCTTTCAGCAGAGAGACACAAAAAGCTGGAATTCCTCAGCGGGACAAGCAGCATCTCTGGAGAGAAGGAATGGGTGACGTTTCAGGTCGTGACCCAACTCTTCTTCCCCTTTCATCTGTTCGTGGATGGGGCTAAATTTGACACGGACTTAGGTTTTCGTTGCAGATGATTTCAGTCTTCCCGAATGCAAAGGCCAGTTTAGCTCGAGAGGAGGACACTCCAGTCCCCGTCCCTCTACTTTCATTCTGAAGAAGGTTCGCGACCAGAAATATCACCCATCCCTTTTCTCCAGAGATGCCGCTTGACCCACTGAGTTACTCCAGTACTTTGTCTCTCAAGTTTATTTTGGATTAGTTTAGAGATTCAGTTGAAACAGGCTCTTCAGCCCACCAGTAATCACCCGTAGTCTGAAGAAGGGTCTCGACCTGTGACGTCACCCATCCCTTCTCTCCAGATGCTGCCTGCCCCGCTGAGTTATTCCAGCATTTTGTGTCTATCTTTGTTTAAACCAGCATCTGCAGTTCCTTCGTACACAGTAATCATCCATACACTAGGTCTATCAAACACAATAGGGACAATTACAGAAGCCAATTAACCTACAAACCTGCACGCCCTTGGAGTGTGGGAGCAAACTCAAACGGTCACAGGGGGAACGTGCAAACTCCGTAAAGACAGCACCCTTGGTCAGGATCGAATCTGGGTCTCTGACATCGTAAAGGACCTGTCCCACTTAGGTGATTTTTTTAGGTGACTACAGGAGACTAGGTCCACATGGTCACCAGGGTGTCGCCTGTATGGTCATGAATCGTCTCCTCAGTCGCCCAAAAGAGTCGTAGCGTTTTTCTGGTCTCCGCTGGATTTTCCACGTTCAAAAATGTTCAGCGGCAGTCGGCAACAGTGGGTTTGACGCCAATGAGCGTAGCTAGACTTCTCCAGAGGTAGGTGCTGTCGTAGGTTGTCGCCGGTGCTGACTGCGGTGAATTCCATTGGCGTCTACCCACATCAACCTACATCAACCAGCGACAGGTACCGGCGACTGAATTGTCTTCAGTTGTGGCCGACAGAGTCGTAGCTTGTCGCGGGTGGACGTTGGTTGACTTTGGTTGTCGCAGGTTGTCGCCTGTGTGGTCGTGGGTTGTCGTAGGTGGACGGCCTAATGGGTTGCCGGTTGTCGGTAGCTTGCCGTAGTTTGACGTTGACTAGGTGGTAGGTTGTTGTAGACATTGTCGTGGGGGGGGGGGGTCCAGTCTCCGGTTTTTCGGTGACCTGCTACGACTATGACAGTTGCCGGCAGTCGCCTTAAAAATCACCCAAGTGGGACAGGCGACCTAATCCGTGAGTTCATGGTTGACACGAGGTCCTAGGAGGTCTTTGTAACTCTCCTTCATGCTCGAGAGTAGTCCCCGCGTACTCGAGGCCTCAGCTAGGTCGCTGCGTTTTTTTCAACCTGCTGAAAAATGCCCATGAGTTAAAAAAGGTCGCCATGGGAAAAAAAAGAGATACTTTTACCCATAGGTTTAGTCGAAGTAGGTCATAGTAGGCCGGCATGTTAGTTGTAGGTAATCGAGGGTAGTCAAAGGTAGTCTTCATCATAGTCAAAGGGAGGTCGAAGAAGTCGAAGGAGGTCGTCTTCACTCTCCACTATTCAGTGTCCAATTTTCCCGAAGTTCGTCATAGCTAGTTGAAGCTGGTCTTCAACATAGTCGAAGGAGGTCTTCAACATAGTCGAATGGAGATTTTCAACATCACATTTTTTCAAACTCTCCTAATTTCTTCTAAATTCGCCAATTAGGTTGCCGCAGTGGGACAGCCCATTTAAGACAGCAACTCTACTGCTGTAAAGGTGGACCTGCGTTTAACCTGCTTGTGAAGGGACACATTAGACAGACATATGCACAAGTCCTTCGTGATTGCAGGAGGAGGGAGAGACCCCCTTCATGTGACAGCCCCCAGTCCACTCACAAATATAAGGTTCTGTATCTTGGAATTATATATTTTTAACTCGAATTGCAGGAAGCCGAGGGGTGATCTCATGTCTAAAATCATGAGGAGAATAGAGAGAGTGAATGCACAGAGTCCTTTACCAACGGTCGGGGAATCAAGAACCAGAGGATATAGATTGAAGGCGAGAGGTTCAGATTTATTATGAACCCGAGGGGGCGACATTTTCACACAAAGGGTGGTGGGTGTATGGAACGAGCTGCCAGAGGAAGTAGTTGAGGCTGGGACTATAAAGGGCCTGTCCCACTTGGCTGTCATTTGCGTGTCACGTGACGCACCATGCGCTCATTACGTGCGTGTCACGACACGTGCTTCGTGACGCGTAAATGATGACGCGGAAATTACACGCAAATGACGGCCAAGTGGGACAGGCCCTTAATAGCATTCAAACGACAACTGGATAGGTACCTAGATAGGACAGGTTTGGAGGGATATGGGCCAAACGCAAGCAGGTGGGACTAGTGTAGCTGGGGCATGTTGGTCAGTGTGGGCCACTTTCCCCGCTGTTTGACTATGACTCCAACACACTGCAGAAACACCAGGAGGATATTCCTGCTCCACAAATGGAGGGGTTGTTGCGGAGCAAAGGAGATCTGTTGTCTTCATTGGTGGTCAAATGGAACAGACAGCAGCTGAACGGAGCAAAATGCGTGGATTTATCACACTGAGATCTTCAGATGCCTTACTGTGCAGGATCATGTTTCAATATCACGAGGCAAATAGACAGGGTGAATGCCCTTTTATCCAAGGAAGGGGAATCACAACCCAGTGGACACAGGTTTATAGTGAGAGGAGCAAGATTTAATAGGAACCAGAGGGGAATTTTTCACACAAAGGGTGGTGGGTGTATGGAACGAGCTGCCAGAGGAGATAGTTGGGACAGGGACCATAACAGCATTTAAACAACAACTGGACAAGTACATGGATAGGACAGGTTTGGATCGATATGGGCCAAATGCAGGCGTGGGACCAGTATATCTGTGGCATCTTGATTGGTACGAATGGGGTTGGGCCAAAGTCTGTTTCCATGCTGTACGACTGTGAAGCAGAATGGTGAACATTAGAAAACTAATGCAGCATCTTCTAAACAAAAGAATTCTTGCACTGAATCAGCAGAAGTGGTTTGGATGGCCTCAGGCTGGAATTGTCATTGTTTACACTGACTAGAGAGGGTAGGTGGGGAATCCAGGTGCTTTCCAAGGGCTAGTCCCTCACAACAAACTCTGCCTGCCTTGCACCAGTTGCAATGTTCCAGTGAATGCACATGTTCCCCAGGAAATTTGGGTGTAACGTTGCCATGGGAGCAGGACATTTGACTCCGGTTTTCTCCGCCTGCTCCACTTTCCTCCCACATTGCAAACACGTACAAACTTGTAGGCCAATCGTCTTTGGTTCAAAATTGTAAATTGTCCCGAGTGAGTGTGGGATAGAACTAGTTTACGGGGATCGCTGGTCGGCGTGGACTCGGTGGGCCGAAGGGCCTGTTTCTGCGCTGTATTTCTAAAGTCTCAAGTCAAGACATGGCAGGGTAACAGACCCTTACGACCGCAGACCAGCTGGCTGGAGTCTGTACGAGGATTTTCAACCAGTCTCTGGCCCAGTCCACTGTCCCACCCTGTCTGAAGTCCTCCACCATAGTCCCCTTGCCCAAAAATCCCCACATCTCCAGCCTCAACGACTACCGGCCAGTCGCACTCACATCAGTGGTGATGAAATGTTTTGAAAAACTGGTCCGGGGTCACATCACATCACTCCTGCCCCGAAGCTTCGACCCCCACCAGTTTGCGTACAGAGCAAATAGATCGACAGAGGACGCTGTAGCCACAGCCCTCCATGCTGCACTGTCTCACCTGGAGCAGCGGGGGAGCTACGTGCGGATGCTCTTTGTGGACTACAGCTCTGCTTTTAATACCATCCTTCCCCACAAACTGGTGGACAAACTGGTGGACCACGGACTTCCATACTCCACCTGCATGTGGATAAATAGCTTCCTGTCGGGTCGCAGCCAGAGAGTCAGAGTGGACCATCACACATCCACGGCCCTCAGCCTCAGTACCAGCTCTCCACATGGCTGCGTGCTGAACCCCCTGCTTTACACCATCTACACATATGACTGCACCCCCGCCCACCACAGTAACACCATTGTCAAATTTGCGGATGACACCACGGTGGTGGGGCTACCGGGATGAGGTGGAACAGCTGACAGTGTGATGTGGAGAGAATAACCTGCCCCTCAACACCTCAAAGACTAAGGAGCTCATAATAGACTACAGGAAGAAGAAAACGGACATTACACCATTAATCATCAGAGGGGACTGTGTGGAGAGGGTGGCGGATTTCCGCTTCCTGGGAATCCACATTGAGGAGGACCTGACATGGAGCGTGAACACCTCTGTGCTGCAGAAAAAGGTCCAGCAGAGACTGCACTTCCTGAGGGTGCTCGGGAAGAACAACATCACCCAGAGACTGCTGCTGTCCTTTTATCGGTGCTCCATAGAGAGCATCCTAACATACTGTGTATGCGTGTGGTACACTAGCTGCACAGCGGCTAAGAGGAAAGCGCTCCAGAGGGCTATTGACAACGCCCAGAAGATTGTCGACTGCCCTCTCCTCACCTTGGAGGACCTACACAGTTCCCACTGTCTCAAGAAATCCCAGAACATTATAAAGGACATTTCCCACCCCGGACACTCCCTGTTTGAACTGTTGCCGTCAGGCAGACGGTACAGATCAATGAGGACAAGGACAAACAGACTCAAAAACAGTTTTTATCCGACAGCAATAACTTCACTTAATATAGCCACCAAATGAGCACAGGTGCGCTACATACCAAAGGGATTGTGAAATCGACAGAAGAATGTATGGTTGTGTGTTTATGCTTGGTTTTTTCATGTTATTTATTTTAGTTGTTTATTTCAGATATTTCTCTTTTACCTATCGTTAGCTTTTAGATAAAGGAGGACACGGAGGACCCGGCAGGAGGGGACCCCCAGCAGGAGGGGACCCCCGTGAGGGAGAGGAAAGAACAACGGGGAACCTTGCGCGTGGGACGGGGTGGGGGGGAAAATTTGTAACGATGCAAGTGCCCTTTATGGGCGACTATTGGCGTATCTTGGCACGGTGAGCAAGCAAAGCGTTTCACTCTGACGTGTCACACGTGACAATAACGTGTTCAATTCAATACTTAGAGATTTATACAATCTCGGCGACCACTGATGAGGTGGGAGGGGAAAGACTGAGAAGCAATTTGTTCACATAAAGGGCAGTGAGTATATGGAATAAGCTGCCAGACATGGTAGGGAGGCTACGACTAAGGTTTAAAATATATTTGGACAGGGATGTTTTAGAGGTTGTGGGCCAAACAGAGGAACACGGGGTCTAAAACTTGCATTGTGTAACAAATCAGATCATAGAACAGGCCGGTTGGCCCACAATGTCTGTTCAAAACATGAAGCTACAACCTACTCTTATCTGCCTGAACATAGTCCATTTCCCTCCTAGGCAGCATAGTGGCGCAGTGGGTAGAGCTGCTGCCTCACTGAGCTAGAGACCTCGGTTTGATCCTGACAACAGGCGTGGTCCATGTGGAGTTTGCACGCTCTTCCTGGGACCTCGTGGGTTTCCTCTGGGTGCTCTGGTTTCCTCCCACATCCGCAGCTTTGCAGGTTAATGGGTCTCTGTAAACTGCCCAGCAGATGCCAAAGTGGGATAACTTAGAAGTAGTGTATACGGGTGGCAGGGACTCGGTCGGCTGAAGGACTCTTCTCAACGCTGCATCTCCAAACCAAACATTCCCTGCATAATCCACGTTCCAAACAAGAAAGTCTCTTAAACGCCAGCCACTGTTGTATCTGCCTTCACCACCACCACATTCCAGGCACTCACCATCCTCTGTGTAAAACAAATTGCCAGGCACATCTCCTTTAAACTTCCCCCCTCATCTTAAACCTATGTCCTGTAGTACAATAAACCCTCATTCTAACAGACCTCAACGTTGTCCATTATCGCTGCTTGTCTGCTGTAACAGGCAGCATCTCTGGGGAGAAGGAATGGGTGACGTTTCAGGTTGAGACCCTTCTTCAGAGTCAGGAGAGAGAGACACACACAGCGCTATAGGGAAGGGGCAGATGTTAAAATGAGACATCAAAAGAGATGAAGCTCAACAAAAATGTAGAATAGATCATTGTTAGCTAGGAGAAGGTTACACCGAAGCAAACAGAGATAACATTTAATCAGGAGGACAGTCAGGCTGGTGGGAGAACTAGGAAGGGGGAGGAGATGGAAAGAGAGAGGGAAAGCAAGGGTTACTTGACGTAAGAGAAGTCAATGTTCATACCGCTGGGGTGTAAGCTGCCCAAGTGCAATATGAGGTGCTGTTCCTCCAATTTGCGCCGGGCCTAACTCTGACAATGGAGGAGGCCCAGGACAGAAAGGTCAGTGTGGGAATGGGAGGGGGAGTTAAAGTGTTGAGCAACCGGGAGATCAGGCAGGTTTAGGCGGACTGAGTGGAGATGTTCAACGAAATGATCGCCGAGTCTGCGTTTGGTCTCGCCGATATACAGGAGTTGACACCTGGAACAGTGGATACAGTAGATGTGGTTGGAGGAGGTGCAAGTGAACCTCTGCCTCACCTGGAAAGACTGTCGGGGTCCCTGGACAGAGTCAAAGGAGGAGGTATAACGACAGGTGTTGCATCTCCTGCGGTTGCAGGGGAAAGTACCAGGGGAGGGGGTGGTTTGGGTGGGAAGGGATGAGTTGACCAGGGAGTTACGGAGGGAACGGTCTCTGTGGAATGCGGAAAGGGGTATAGATGGGAAAATGTGGCTAGTGGTGGGATCCCGATGGAGGTGGATTATGTGTTGTATGCGACGGCTGATGGAGTGAAAGGCGAGGTCAAGGGGGACTCTGTCTCTGTCTGTTGCGACTAGGGGGAGTGGGAGCAAGGGTGGAGCTGCAGGGTACCGAGTTGACACGAGTGAGGTTCTCATTAATAATGGAAGAGGGAAACCCCCGTTCCCTAAAGAATGAGGACATCTCCGATGACCTGGTATGGAAAACCTCATCCTGGGCGCAGATGCGGCGTAGTCGGAGGAATTAGGAGTAGGGGATAGAGTCTTTGCAGGAAGCAGGGTGGGAAGAAGTGTAGTCAAGATAGTTGTGGGAGTCAGTGGGTTTATAATTGACGTCAGTCAATAGTCTATCTCCTGTGATGGAGATGGTGAGATCTAGAAACGGCAGGGAGATGTCGGAGATGGTCCAGGTGCATTTGAGTGCAGGATGGAATTTAGTCGTGAAGTTGATGAAGTCAGCGAGTTCTGCATGGGTGCAGGAGGTAGCACTGATGCAGTCGCCAATGTAGCAGAGATAGAGTTCGGGGATAGGGGCCAGTGTACACCTGGAACAGGGATTGTTCAACGTACCCTACAAAGAGGCAGTCATAGCTGGGGCCCATGTGGGTGCCCATAGCTACGCCTTGGACTTGGAGAAGCGGGAGGAGTCAAAGGAGAAGCAGTTATCACTTCCTTATCGCAGTGACGCTCAGTCTGAAGAAGGGTCTCCACCCAAAACTAGGTATGTTACAAAACCTACCTGAATCGTGTCTGAGTATCTGCCCCACCCCGTGTGCGCGATTTTGGCGCTGTTTAGAGGGGGCGGGTTTAAAACGCGATTTTTACTAGGCTGTTGCAATCGAAAATGTTCAGCCTAGTAAATCATTAACGGGAAATCGCTGAAAGACCCCGTCGCAAAAGGTATTATTAGTTTTTATGGCCTTGTATAATAGTTATAGTAGTTTAAAAATCACTCTCTAAACTCGCGACCTCTCGCAGCCCCAGGGTTTTATAAAGCAAACAATTAAATGTATGTACCTTATTTTTACATTAAAAGGGGCTTCTTAAGAACCCTGTATATAAGGTTTTCTATAGCGAATAGTTCATTTTGGGCTCTTTATATCCCGCAGTATTTTCCTGGGCATTTGAGGGCACAAATCCACTGCAATGTGAATGTTCTAAACCAGCGCGTTCACAGGAACCCACTAGAAAGTTGATTTAAATTGACTTTAATTTACAGCAATTGAACACTAAATTCCTTCCATTTGGCTTATAAATTGATGTAAATGAGATTTCAAAATCATGTTTTATTGTGAATTATTTGTGAATATTATTTGGACCCTTAAGCTATTTAAAAATGTTAATCATTTATTAAGAAATGGATAGATGTTTAGATCTAGTAATTGAAGTTTGAAATTAGCTACAATTGGGTAAATAACTAATTATATGCTTTAATTTCAGGTCCTCCAAGTAAGATTATTTTATATTTGTTTCAGAATGGTTCAATCGATGATAACTGAAAATTTCATTCAGTTCTCTTAATTTTTAAGAAGGTTATGGGCTTTTGACTGTCCTCGATCACAGCTTTTTTATTATGTCCATAGAAAATCAATAGGGAACAAGATGCTAATTTCCGAGTATGAAAATGGCCATGACTTTTTTATTACTTGAGATATGAAAGTGAATTAGGTGTCAAATTAAACTTATTGTTATGCTTTATCTGATGGGATAAATTGCAGACTTGCTTTTTAAATCTCAAAATTTTGTAACATTGCTACCAAAACATCACCCATTCCTTCTCTCCAGAGATGCTGCCCGACCCGCTGAGATATCCCAACATTTTGTCTGTAAACCGTCTATTCCAGCGATGATCAGTCCCCGCCCTCCACAGATGTCACAAGAACCAGCTCACCCGGACTGTGCCTTGAAACCGACATGGTGTAGATGTCAGCGCCGCTGCTAAATACACAGAGCGCAGGAAATTCTGGTGCACGGGCAGTGACCTCAACAGGAGTCGTTTCACCTGAGTAATGATGTTCCATTTGTAACTCAGACTCCAAACGCTTGTTATGCGCCGTTCATTTGGCAGCTCGGGAAACCTCCTTAGGCGATGCATTAGCGAGGTAGGGGAAGCTTTGTCATGGACCATGCGGGAGAGGGAGAGAGAGAGAGGGACACGGACAGGGACAGAGCGCTCAGTGAAGGAGCAGCCCTTTCTTCCCGTCACTTTGAGAGCCGGTGCTGGCATATTAATGTCACGTTGCTGCCATATTCGCGCAGCTTGCTTTAATCATTAAAGTTTAATGGCACCTAGTTCTACCTGTGCAGGGTGGGACGGGGTGAACACGCTCTGTTGAGACGGTTTAAAGGCAGGGTTCGGCGGCGTGGGACCCGGCGAAGGGGCGGTGTGGCCAGACTGGGGGCGTCCTGATTGCGGGGACTGCACCTATCCTTGTGCAGAGCGCAGCGAGCCGCAGTTATGATCGAAGTTTGTCGGGACCAGGCTAATCTCGCTGCCCGAGCAAAGAACACCAGCCCGTGCTCAGGAGACGCAGTGAGTTCCTCCTTGTAAAGCCGGCTCATTCCGCTACTCAGCGGGACAGGCAGCATCTTCGTACAGTTCCGTTTAGAGGCACAGCGTGCAAACAGGCCCTTCGGCCCACCGAGTCCGCACTGGCCAGCGCTAGCACTATCAATATCAATATCAAGATCGAGATCAAGATATATCTATCTATCTATCTATCTATCAATATATCTATCTATCTATATCTATATATCTATATATCTATATATACACACACACACATATATCCACACACACACACATATATACACACATATATCCACACACACACACACATATCACACACACACATATACACACACACACACATATATCCACACACACACATACATATACACACACATATATCATACACACACACACATATATATATATATACACATATACATATACATATACACACATATATATCCACACATGTGTGTGTATGTGTGGATATGTGTGTGTGTGTATATATATATGTATATGTATATATATATGTATATATATACACACATATACATATATACATACACATATATATACACATACACATATACACACAACACATATATATATACACACACACACACATATATCCATATACACACACACACATATCCACACACACATATATCCACACACACACATATCCACACACACATATCCACACACACACATATCCACACACATACACACACACACACACACATATCCATATACATACACACACACACATATCCACACACACACACACACATATCCACACACATATTTATATACACTATGTTCATAACGAATATATATATTTATATATTTTATGTATATTGATATCTGTGGTGTGGGTGGCATGGCCAGGCGACGTCTCGGCTGGGGCCCTGAATCAGTCTGAAGAAGGGTCTCGACCCGAAACGTCGCCTGTCCGTTCCCTCCACAGACTCTGCCTGACCCGCTGAGTTCCTCCAGCACTTTGTGTTTCGCTCAATATGCCAGCATCTGCAGTTTCTTGTGTCTCCATTATCGGGTCTGTAGGCCGGCAGACCACGCCGCGGTAATTAATATCCATCAGTCGGCGTTTGTCAGAACACATCAGTAATATTGTGGTGAACATATAAAGAGAACAACGAGATAAAGGCCAATACAATAAAACCTCACCCCCTGAATCACCCAGCGAGTCGGGCAGCTTCTGTGGAGAGTGAATCAGTTCACGTTCTCCATCCAAGGCCCTCGCCTGAACTTGAAAGTCCAAAGGAAAGTTTTTCACTTGAAACGCTAAACTCTGCTGCATTCTTCCACAGACGATGCCCGGCTCGCTGAGTAGTTGCAGCATTTCCCTCCATTGTGGAACAGTACAGCACAAGAACTGGCCCTTCGGCCCACAATGTCCGTGCTGAAGCCAAGTTCAACTGATCTCCATGTGCAAGAAGGAACTGCAGATGCTGGTTTACGCAGAAGATAGACACGAACTGCTGGAGTAACTCAGCGGGTCATGGCTACACAATCCATATCTCTCCGTTCCCTGGCCTATCCATACATCTCTTAAACGCCACTATGGTGTCCGAAATAATGATTGTAAAGCAGTTACCGCTTTCAATGCACCGAGTGCTACTCCATCTAAGTACCACGGTGCCACACACTGGTATCATCACTCACTGTTGCCACAAGCTGAGGAGACCAGGCAGGGGCATTGCCACCTAGCGCATGGCAAGACAGGCTAGCCCTGGGGTGTGTGTGTGTGTGTGTGTGTGTGTGTGTGGGGTGGGGGGGGGGGGGGGTGTTTGTTTGTGTTGTGTGTGTGTGTGTGTGTGTGTGTGTGTGTGTGTGTGTGTGTGTCCGTGTGTGCCTGTGTGTGATGTGTGTGTGTGTGTGTGCGCGTGTGTGTGTGTGTTTGTGTGTGTGTATATGTGTCCCTGCGTGCGTGTGTGTGTGTATATGTGTCCCTGCGTGCGTGTGGGTGTGTGTGTCCGTCCCTGTGTGCATGTGTGTGTGAGATGGTCTGGGTCCATAGCCCTAATGAAGACCTTGTTACTGGACAGCGAGCCAACGTTTCACACAGAATATAAACAACTTATTCGAACTTAATTTCGCGTCGGGTAGCATGAAATGATCGCTCTCAGCACAGACTCCCGCCTCCCTGTGATATCCGATGTCACAACATTAAACATTCAGGGCAGAGCTCCTAAATACAGCCCGCCCGCCCTCCCGCCCAGCTGCCTAGTGGTGAGAGAAAAGCGGAGCCCGGGCGGGATGATGGGGAACAGAGCAGTAAAACAGAGCAGGAACAGCTCCGGGCAACATTGACAGCGAGTACCTACACACATACACACACACACACGGGAGTCCAGTTCTCTTTACCTTTGTATCTCGAAGCTGCATCCTTTTCGCAAGAAGAATGCCCTCTTTCGCATTTTCGATGTCTCTCCCCCTCTGTTTCCGCAAGGTGAATTTCAATAAAGCAGCGGCGTAAAACTCACAGACACTGCATGGGTGAAGTGGGCTGGCAGCCCGCTGCGGCTCCCTCTCCCCCCTCCCTCCTCCTCCTCTCTCTCTCCCCCCTCCTCCCCTCCCCCCCCCTCTCTCTCCCCCCCCCCCCCTCTCTCTCCCCCCCCCCCTCTCTCTCTCCTCCTCTCCCCTCTCTCTCTCTATCCCTTCTCCCTTTCTCTCTCTCCTTTCCCCTCCCTCCCGTTCTCACTCTCTCCCTCCCTCCTCGCTCTCTCTATCCCTTTCTCTCTCCCTCTTCTCTCTCCTTTCCCTCCCTCTGTCTTTCTCTCCTTTTCCCCTTCTCACTCCCTTTCTCTCTCTCTCCCTCCCTCCCTCTGTCTCTCCCTCCCTCTCTCTCTCCCTCCTTCCCTCTCTCTCTCCTCTCTTCCTCTCCTTTCTCTCTCCCTCTCCCTCTCTCTCTCCCTCGTTCCTTCCCTCTCTCTCTCTCGCCCCCTCTTTCTCTCCAGCTCCCCCTCCCTTTCTCTCTCTGTCTCCCCCTCCCTCTCTCTCTCCCTTTCTATCCCTCCCTTTCTCTTTCTCTCTCTCTCTCTCTCTGCAAAGACACTCCCCGCTCCACTCGGAGTCACAGCCGGACAAGATCACAATGAATAGTATTTCCTCTGCTCCGCCGCCGGTGCGGTTGCCGGCAAGATGGTGAAGCTGAGAGGGGGACACAGTATATAAGTCAGTCACAAGAGCCGGACAAGAGCTGCAGATATCCACACGCTCTTCTGGGTCCTAGCGCCGCGTCCCAAATAAAAACCCAATCTCAAAAAACCCAACCCTTTCTTTCGTCAGAATTCACCTCCGCAAAGCACCGTTTTGAATAATACCAAAAGCTGGGCTGGGTGGAGTAATCTGGACCGATGCCCATTCATTCGATGGTAGAAACAAGGAACTGCAGATGCCGTTTACAAAAAAAAGTGCCGGAGTCACGCAGCGGGACAGGCAGCATCTGTGGAGAAAAGGAATGGGTGACTTTTCCAGTGGAGACCCTTCTTCACACTGAGAGTCAGGGGAAAGGGAAACTAGAGGTACAAATCAGAGCTGGCACCAAAGCACAAGGAAAGGTGGAGCCCATGGTATAACAGTCCCTTCAGCCCACCGAGCCCACACTGACCAGTTATCAACTGTTTGCATTTGTTCTATCCCACTTTCTCATCCGCTCCCTTGGGGAAATTTACAGATGGCCAATCGACAAACAACCCTGTACATCTTTGGGATAGGTTGAGCAGGCTGGGACTTTATACCTCGGAGTGCAGGAGGATGAGGGGTGATCTTATAGAGGTGTATAAAATCACGAGAGGAATAGAGGAAGAGATGTACTGTATACTCTTGTCCAATGTAGGTGAATCGAGAATCAGAGGACATAGGTTTAAGGTGTGGCGGGAAAGGCTGAGTACCAACCTGAGGGGCCACACTCTCGCACAAAGGGTGGTGGGTGTACGGAACGAGCTGCCGGGGGAGGTAGTTGAGGCAGGGGCTATCACTCAACATTTAAGACACATTTAGACAGGTACATGGCTAGGACAGGTTTAGAGGAATATGGGCCAAACGTTGGCAGGTGGGACTGGTGTAGATGGGGCATGTTGGCCGGTGTGGGCAAGTTGGGCCGAAGGGCCTGTTTCCACACTGTAAGACTCAATGACCCCATGTGGGAGGAAACCGGAGCTCCCGGATGAAACCCACGCGGTCACAGGGAGGAGCGTGCATACTCCACATAGACAGCACACGAGGTCAGGATCAAACCCGGGTCTCCGGCGTTGTGAGGCAGGGGCTCTACCCGCTAGGAACTACCCACGAAACAAGAGAGAGAATGTGAGAATCAAACTTGTGCTGTTATAGCTGCTTCCCTCTCTATGCTGCCCCCTATCAATCTCTAGCAGCTGCCACTGTCCATGCACGAGTCCAACACTCACTAGAAGCAGCAACATGGGATCTGCAGTCACCCAGAGGCAGAAGTTACTAAAAATAAATAGCTATTTTCTTCATCTGTGCATGAGCGACCCTGGAACAGTGCCCAGCTTTGAAGACATATTTACCTGCTGATGCACATTCAGCACACATCCTTCCCCAGTCTTTGCTTAGAGCAGTCACCTACACTGTGTTAAGGCTGGCAGCATCATCATATCACTGCCATCATCATTTCAATGGATTATCGAATTGAGCATTCGCAAGCAATCTCGTTTCACTCATAGTAAAGACAATATTCCATGGTTAAGAACTAGTCACCTTCCTGTATTCCCCATCAGAGCCTCCTCCATATCTTGCGTTTAATCTGCAGGCCATGAGGAATCTTGTTGACAAACTATCTTGGTGTAATGCATCGATCTTTTTGACAGCACTATTTCACAGCACAAAAAGCAGCCAACTCTGTGTTTGTGGTGCATGCATCTGAAATAAGTTAAAGGCACTTTCTTGATTATATGATATACTTCCTTTGATAAGGTGCAGGACATGAGGCAGCTGAAGAAGATGAGAGCCCATGGTATCAACGGGAAGGTACCAGCATGGATAGACACAAAATTCTGGAGTAACACAGCGGGACAGCGGAGAAGGAATGCGTGATGTTTTTGGTCGAGACCCTTCGTGGCAGGTTGGCAGAAAGCAAAGAGTGGCAATGAAGGGGGCTTTTTCTAGTTGTAGCCATGATGGGCTAATTCTGCTCCTATAACTTATGAACTGACGAAGGGAATTGTAGCAAAATCTCACCAGATTGATTCCTGGGATGGATATTTGGAAAACGAGTAGGGATTATGCAAAATGGACCTCTTCTCTCTGAGGAAGGGTCCTGACCCGAAACGTCACCTATCCACGTTCCCCAGAGATACTGCCTGACTTGTTGAGTTACTCCAGCAATTTGTATCATCTTTAGTTTAGTTTAGTTTAGAGATACAGCGCGGAAACAGGCCCTTCGGCCCACCGAGTCCGCACTGACCGACGATCCCCGCACATCCTACAAACACTAGGGACAGTTTACAATTTACAGAAGCCAATTGGCTTACAGACCTGTACGTCTTTGGAGTGTGGGAGGAAACCGGAGATCCCGGACAAAATCCGGAACAAGTCATGGGGAGAACGTGCAAACTCCTTCCAGACAGTAACCATAGTCAGGATAGAACCCGGGACTCTGGCTCTGTAAAAGCCCTGTCCGACGGTACGAGTTCATTCCAAGAACTCTCCCTAGATTAAAAAAAAATCAAACGCGTGGTAAGCACGGGGAATGAACGTAGCGGGTACGTCGGAGCTCGGGGATGTCTCTTAGCGTTAACGGCAGGTACTCGGGAAGACTCGCCAACGGCAGGTAAGCACGGGAAGACTCGTGAAGATTTTTCAACATGATGAATCGGGGCAAACTCGGGAGAACTCTTGGAATGAACTCGTACCGTGGGACAGGGGTTTTAGGCAGCAACTCTAGCACTGCACCACCCAGGGAATGAGACTCGATCGTATTGCACCATGCAGAGCGTTTATGGGCCTTTGGCGGTGTAGATGCAGAATTGATATTTCCCCAAGAAAATAAGAGATGGGCCATTCAGCAGAAATACGAGAAGGGATTTCTTCAGCCTACAGGGCCTGTCCCACTGTACGAGGTAATTCAAGAGTTCTCCTGAGTTCTCCCCTGATTCGAGCTCGTGTAATGTGCGTAGCGGGTACGTAGCGGTTCGTACGAGTAAAATGTAACAATTTTTTTCATCACAAGTATTTTTTTACTCGTGGACATTTTTCAC
Source organism: Leucoraja erinaceus (assembly GCF_028641065.1). Lineage (NCBI taxonomy): Eukaryota > Metazoa > Chordata > Chondrichthyes > Rajiformes > Rajidae > Leucoraja > Leucoraja erinaceus. The sequence goes on along the minus strand of NC_073407.1, from coordinate 3,788,996 downwards.
AGTCTTGAAAAAATGTCACGAGTTTACCGGATTTCCCGAGTACCTAGCGTTACTCGTACGAGCCGCTACATGCCATCCACGAGCTCCTACGTACATTACACAAGCTCGAATCAGGGGAGAACTCGGGAGAACTCTTGAATTACCTCGTACAGTGGGACAGGCCCTTAAGGATGGTGACTCTTTGGAATTCCCTGCCCAAAACGACAGTACAGGTTGAGTTGCTGATTATAATTATAGTTTGACAAATCACAATGGGGCGGCACACTGGCGCAGAGGGTAGTGTCACTGCCTCACAGTGCCGGAGACCCAGGTTCCATCCTGACCTCGGGTGCTGCCTGTGTGGAGTTTGCATGTTCTCCCTTTTGCAAGGGTTTCCCCCGGGTGCTCCGGGTTCCTCCCACATCCCCAAGACGTGCGGGAATGTAGGTTAATCGGCTCTCTGTAAATTGCCCCTAGTGTGTCGGGAGTGGATGAGAAAGCGGGATGGCAAAGAACTAGCGTGAACGGGTGATCGATGGTCGATGTGGGCTCGCTGGGCCGAAGGGTCTGATTCGAATGATGCATCGTTCAGTCAACAGACAAAATATGAACAAAAAATCAAGTAATACAGGTTGGTGCAGGAAAATGACACTGGAGTAAAGGATCAGCCTTGATTGATCTAATTGAATGGCAGAGCAGACAAGAGTTGCTGAGTTCATGTTGAGTTCATGCGCTCTGCTGTATGTATATACAGTTATCCCTCGTTACTACTCTAAACCACTCTAAACCCCCTCAAAACACCTGTGAACACCTCGGAACCCCTCTAAACACCTCTAAACCACTTTTTAGAACGATTTCGGTTATAGCCAGGAAGATTGAATGGCCAGATTTCACTCCCTCCATCCCGAGCTGCTTCCACCACATTGCCACGGGCACCGCCGATATTGCTGCATGGAGTTTTGTTGGCATAGAGCAGAAAAAAAAAGATACCTTTGTCAGACTTTGAATGTCGACACATGAAATGCCAAATAAACCATATCACCCATTCACCCATTCCAAATGCCAGAGTGTCAAATGCCACTCTGTTATAGCGGACAATTAGAAATATCGGACACAGTCCCCCCCCCCCTCTATGGACCGTTAGAATGACCGGTTACCACGTAAACATTCAATGGATTATTTTGGTGTTCCTGATAGAAACATATTGTCACAGTTGTCTCTCTTAAGTGGACAGAGTTATTTGTCCATCTACAGGGCATTTTTATCGTTTACCTTGTCAAACACTATATTTCTGGCCCAGCAGCCAGGTAAAGATGGAAAGAAGTTATTGCCGCAACCAATTCCATTCGGAGACTCCATCCAGAGATGCTCATTTGCAGCCCCTTTATAACATCAGCAGCCTCCCAAAGCATTTTGGAAGCAGCAGAGTGCTGTCACTGTCTTAATGCAACACATTTGGCCAGAGCAAGCTCAGAATATGAACAATATGATATCATGCATTTAACCTGCATTAGTGAATTGGCTGAGAGATAATACTTAGAGAATTGAGAGCACTCGCCATCTCTTTGAAAAAATGCCATCAATAATTCTCAACACTGAGGAATAGATAGGGGTAAATGCACAGAGCCTCTTGCCCAGAATAGGGGGACCAAGAACCAGACCACATAGGTTTAAGGTGAGAGAGGAAAAGTTTAATAGGAACCTGAGGAGCGACTTTTTTACATAAAGTGTTACCTGGGAGTCCTTGTACATGAGTCAACCTGGGAGTCCTTGTACATCAGACACTGAAAGTAAACTTGCAGGTACAGCAGGAAGTGAAGAAAGCTAATGGCATGTTGGCCTTCATAGCGAGAGAATTTGAGTATAGGAGCAAGGAGGTCCTACTGCAGTTGTACAGGGCACTGGTGAAACCACATCTGGAGTATTGTGTGCAGTTTTGGTCTCCTAATCTGAGGAAGGACATTATTGCTATTGAGGGGGTGCAGCGTAGGTTCACCAGGTTAATTCCCGGGATGGCAGGACCAACATTTGATGATAGAATGGGTCGACTGGGCTTATATTGACTGGAATTTAGAAGAATGAGAGGGTATCTTATAGAAATATATAAAATACCTAAGGGATTGGACAGGCTAGGTGCAGGAATAATGTTCCCGATGTTGGGGGATTCCAGAACCAGGGGTCACACAGTTTAAGAATAAGGGGTCGGCCATTTTAGTACTGAGATGAGGAAAAACGTTTTCACCCAGAGAGTTGTGAATCTGTGGAATTCTTTGCTGCAGAAGACAGTGGAGGTCAATTTACTGGATGTTTTCAAGAGAGATATAGTTCTTAGGGCTAATGGAATCAAGGGATATGGGGAGAAAGCAGGAACGGGGTACTGATTTCGGATGATCAGCTATAATCATATTGAATGGAAGTGCTAGCTCGAGGGGCCGAATGGCCTACTCCTGCACCTACTTTCCATGTTTCTATGTTTCCGAAGGGTGGTGGGTGTATGGAACGAGATGCCAGAGTAGGTAGTTGAGGCAGGTAACATAACAGCATTTAAAAGGCACTTGGAATGTACATGGGTGGGAAAGTTTGTGTGGAATATGGGACAGGTATAGATGGAACATGGTTACACAAAAAAGCTGGAAAAACTCAGCGGGTGCAGCAGCATCTATGGAGCGAAGGAAATAGGCAACGTTTCGGGCCGAAACCCTTCTTCAGACCCGAAACGGTGCCTATTTCCTTCGCTCCATAGATGCTGCTGCACCCGCTGAGTTTCTCCAGCTTTTTTGTGTAACCTTCGATTCTCCAGCATCTGCAGTTCCTTCTTAAACACTATAGATGGAACATGTTGGTCACAGTTGGCAAGTTGGGCCAAAGGGCCTGTTTCACTGCTGTATGACTCTATGTCTGTCAAATACAATACTCCCTTAAAAAAATCTATGTTGAATCTCCCAGACTAAACTGTGTCTTCCTTAATTGCAGTTTACACAGATCCTTACAATGGATTCCATTTGGACAGGTACAAGGACAGGACAGGTTTAGCAGGATATGGGCCAAACTCAGGCAGGTGGGACTAGAGTAAAGGGGTCATGTTGGCCGGTGTGGGCAAGTTGGGCCGAATGGCCTGTTTCTACGCTGCATGACTCTATGAAACCTCGTGCCCCACAAGGATGTGTTCCCGGTCCACGACTCTTTTCCCTATACACTATGAATGTGCTGTCTGTACACTGTGCCATGTCATCTCGCTCTAACTCCTTCTATAAGTTTGCAGATGGCACCACAACGACGAGATGGAGTACAGGAAATAGGTAGAGAACTGGGCGGCACGGAGGCACAGCGGTAGAGTTGCTGCCTTACAGATCCCAGAAGCCCGAGTTCAATCCTGACCATGGGCGCTGTCTGTACAGAGCTCGTTCGTTCTCCCCCGACCTGCATAGGTTTTCTTTGGATGCCCCGGTTTCCTCCCACACGCCAAAGACATGCAGAGTTGTAGGTTAATTGGCTTCAGTAAAATGGGAAATTGTCCCCAGTGTGTGTTGGATAGTGTTAGTGTGCGGGGATCGCTGGTTGGTGCGGACTCGGTGGGCTGAAGGACTTGTTTCCGCGCTGTATCTCTAAATTTTACCACTTTCACGACCTAATTGGCGACCTCTGCCGAGTTTGCCCTTGACTCATTCTCACAGCATGGTCACCACCTACAACCATGAGGTCGTGGGTGGCCTTCGTAACTCTTCCTCATGCGGTGGTGGTCTCCACGTACTCGTGGCCTCAAGTAGGTCGCGGCGTTTTTTCCAGCCTGATAAAAATGTCTACGAGTAAAAAAAAGGTCGGCATGGAAAAAATTGATACTTTTCACTCCTAGGTAGGTCATAGGTCGGTCATAGGTCGTGATGGTAGTCGTAGTCGTGGGTCGGTAACTGGCCCGAGAAAAAAAATGCAAACATGACGTCATTTTATCATGTGATCATTTTCCACTCGTAGCTAGTCGTAGTTGGTCTTAGGTGTGGAAGACTGAGGTCGAGGGAGGTCGAGGGAGGTCGTAGACATGGTTATAGGAGGTCGTAGGAGGTCTTTTACTTCGGCGAGTCAACACGACCTTTTCAACTCATCTAGGGACTTATAAACATGTGGATTAGGTCTTCCAAGTGGGACAGGCCCTTTACATGGTATCAGGACAATAAACACTCCCTCAATGTCAGCAAGACAAAGGAGCAGGATATCGACCAGGAAGCTATTGGCCAAGAAATCACACCAACGCCTCGACTTCGTTAGCAGGCTTAGGAAGTTCAGCAACAACCCTCATCAACCTCTGCAGATGAACCATAGAAAGCATTTTATTGGGATGCATCACAGCATGGTTTGGGAACAGTTCCATCCAAATTACAGTGAGTTGGGGACACAGCCCAGACCATCACACAAATCAACCTCCCTTCCATTGGCTCCATCTACACTTCACGCTGCCCCGGCAAGGCCAGCAGCATAATCAAGGAGCAGTCTCACCCTGGGCACTCCTTCTTCTTCTCTCTCCCATCGGGCGAGAGGTGCAAAAGTTTCAAAACGCACACCTCCAGAATCAGGGACAGTTTCTTCCCAGCTGTTATCAGGCAACTGAACCATCCTGTCAACAGCTAGAGAATGGTCCTGACTTCCCATCTACCTCATTGGAGACCTTTGAACTAACTTTAATCAGATCTTATGGGACTCTCTCTTGCACTAAATGTTGTGCCCTTTATCCTGTATACGGCGTGATTGTAATCATTTTTTTTTAAATTAATATATTTATTAGAAGCAGTGTACAGTAGTATAAACCGCGGTATATGACAAATTACATTTATTGTAGTTGTGGATGTAGCCCAGTCCGTCACACAGACCAGACTCCCCGCCATCGACTCCATCTACTCTTCACGCTTCCTTAGAAAAGCAGCCAACACAATCAAAGACTTGTCCCACCCTAGTCAATCCTTTTTCTTCCCGCTCCCGTCCGGCAGAAGGTACAGAAGCTTCGAAGCGCGCACCACCAGACTCAGGAACAGCTTCTTCCCCTCCGTTATCAGCCATCTGAATCGCCCTTCCATAAGCCAGGGTACTGTCCGATTCACCACTACCCCATTGCGGACATTGGACTTTGTCTCTGGAACTGGTGCGCTACAGTGCTGAGAACTATATTCTGCACTCTGTATCTTCCCCTTTACTCTACCTATTGTACTTGAATTTGACTGGATTGTGTTTATGTACAGTATTATCTGATCTGTTTGGATCGCATGAAAAACACAACTTTTCGCTGTACCTCAGTATATGTAACAATAATAAACCTAAATCTACCCATTAGACCACAGTGGTGTAGCTGCCTCACAGCACTAGAGATCTGAGTCCAACCCCAAGCTCCTCGTGTAATATCTTTGTGGAGTTAGTACGCTTCCCCTGTGACCACGTTGAGATTCATCCGAATGCTTTTGTTTCCTGCCACATCCCAAAGGAGCACACAGGGTGCTGGAGTAACTCAGCGGGTCAGGCGGCATCTCTGGAGAAAAAGGATCGGTGAAGTATCAGGTCGGGACCCCTCTTCAAACTGAAAGTAGTGGGTTGAGGGAAGGGGTGGGGGGGTGTGGTGACGAGAAGGGTGGGTGAGGCTCAAACGAAATTCTGTTTCCACAGCCATACAAACAAAGACAATTCCTAGACATACACACAATTTAATTCACACAAACATCCATCACAGTGGACTCACTGTGATGGAAGGCAAAGTATTTTCTCTCCTCTGTTCTCCATGTCTCTCCCGATGTCCAAGCCCCAGGCAGGCGATGATAAGTCCCACGGCCATTTTAGGACGCGCAGGACGATGTACGGCCCTGCTCCCGTTCTAAAAGTCTCGAAGTTGGAGCCCCCGGCGGGTGCTGTTATGTCCCACGACCATGAAGCCGCGCCGGGCGATGTACGGCCCCGCTCCGGATCATTCCAACCCCGCGACACGGGCTGGAGAAGTCGCGTTGCTGGAGCTCCGGGAAGCGGTCTCTCTCTCTCCCCCCGGACCCGCGAGCTCCCGATGTCCCAGTCCACCGGACCTGCAGCTGCGTTGCTGGAGCCTCCGAGCCCCAGGAGTCGAGTCTCAGCAGTGAGTCACCACCACTCCCCACGCTCCGAGGCCGGCCAGCCCCACGATGGTGAGTAGTCCGCAGCTCCGCAGTCTCCCGAGCCCCCGGGTCGTTCAGGTTGGAGGCCGCTCCACAGTGCTAGGCCCCAACGACAACGGAGACCCGACAGGGAAAAGGTCGGGTCTCCCGGACAGGGAAGAGATTTTAAACGGTTTCCCCCTCCCCCCCCCCCACATATACACATTTAAAACAAGTATTAAAAAAACACCAACACTACACTACGACAGGCTGTAGGGGCCACTGCAACGGGTGAGTCGTGCCGCCACTAACCTTTGGTACAAACCTGCATCTGCAGTTTTTGTTTCTTCATCGCAAAGGAATGCAGGACAGTAGGCCTATTGGTCTAGGATGTGGTTTGTAAGCGAGTGCGGGCGTAGATAGAGATGTTGTGGGGAATAAATGGGATTAGTGTAGGATTAATGTAGAATGGGAGCTTGATGGTCGACATATACCTTGCAGGGTTGAAGAGCCTGTTTCTGCCCTGCATAACTGTGACTCCAATAGTCTACGACTGTTATCTATCTGAATAGACAGCCGGGGTCATCTTTTTAATATCTTAACCACATGATGTTAGCTGCAACACAGCGGCACACTGTCAACGGTTCAACGGTGTTTTCATTGTCACAAATGCCAAACGCACAGTGAAATTATTTTCTTACAAACAGTCCAGTAGAGTATTGTCACACCTCAGCATGCTCCCAATTCGCAAATTGTATAGAAATAGTCCACTAATGCTGAATGCAAGAGGGGCCGTGATTAGGCCCCATTTTCCAAGTCCAGTCCGTGCTCTAGTTGTTATGAGTGGTGCCCGGTCCAGGCTGCTGCGGGGCCTCCAGCCATCGCTTTCCTTGGTCGGCCACAAACCCACGTCCCTCTCCTCGCCCGTCCACGCCTGGGGGGTAGGAGCCTCCCGCAGCGCAACTAGAGGGCGCTTCCCTCTCCTCCCCTACCAGCCCGCACGCCTCACTCCACGCTCGTGGCGTCCGTCGTCATCGCCTGCTCCATCCACCAGGTACTGTGAGCACATTTGGGCCCCATATCTGAGGAAGGATGTGCTGGCTCTGGAGAGGGTCCAGAGATGGTTTAACAACAATGATCCCAGGAATGAGTGGGTTAACATATGATGAGCGTTTAGGCCTGTACTCGCTGGAGTTTAGAAGGTTGAGGGGGGACCTCATTGAAACTTAGAGAATAATGAAAGGCATAGATAGAGTGGATGTGGGGAGGATGTTTCCACTGGTGGGAGAGTCCAGGACCAGAGGTCACAGCCTCAGAATTAAAGGGCGCTCCTTTCGAAAGGAGTTGAGGAGGAACTTCTTTAGTTAGAGGTTAGTTAATCTGTGGAATTCATTGCCACAGAGGGCTGTGGAGGCCAAGTCAGTGGATATTTTTAAGGCAGAGATAGACAACTTCTTGCTTAGAACGGGTGTCAAGGGTTATGGGGAGAAGGCAGGAAAATGCGATTTGGAGGCAATCAGCCATGATTGAATGGCCGAGAAGAGTTGACGGGCCAAATGGCCTCATTCTACTCCTATAACGTGAACTTGTCTCGGGTGATGAGCAGGGGCCATCTCAGCGGACTGCCCCCTTCAAGTCCCCTGGGAACTTCAGCCGCATGCGGTCCTGAACACTGCCCTGAAGCAACAGTGCTTTATCCATCGAGGTGGAGCCTATGGCCTTAGTGTGGATGTGCTACCAACTGTGGAAGTTAACATCCAGGGACCCCCAGATGTGAAAGCACCTTGGCAGGTGTAAACATGTTAAGAACATGTAAACATGTAAAGAACTGTACAGATACAGCCTGATGTTCAAAGTCAGCTTTAATCATCAGTCTTGGTGGTGTAGTACAATACATTGTTAGTTCATCTCTACCACCGGTGTAACTACGTCATATGGGAAGTGAGTGTTAATATAAATTGTACAGTAAGGTGGAGTGAATGTTAATACATTACACTGATTGGTTCACATGCAATAACCAATCTCCATCCTTCACCGTAGAGGAAAGAGTTGATAAGCGGTTGTTAAACCGTATGCGGTTAAACATACTCACCGTACCTGTCGGGCGGTCTGCTAACCCGACCCGAACGCGTGTGGACAAGCCCTTCCCCATCCGTTCCAGAAAGGGTTTTTATTTTTTTTTTTTTTTAATCAAAAATATTTATTCAAATATTAAAATAGTATTTACAATACAATAAAACAAAACACCACCATAATACAAGATGAAACAAATATGCTAAGCAACTGCTAAACAACTATATTGCAATCCTTGTCCAGGATACATTCAACCCCCCTCGGTGCCCAGCGGTCCCGGAACTCCCTCAGGGTGCCCGTAGACAGGGCGTATTCCCTTTCTAACCACACCCGGGCACGGACGTATCCCCGGAAAAGGGGCAGGCAGCCGGCTTGGGTAGAGCCATCCACCGTCTGGTGCATTGACTCGCGGATGGCCAGCTTGGCCAGGCCCAGGAGCAACCCAACCAGGACATCTTCAGCCCTACCCTCTCCCCTACGCACAGGGTGTCCAAATATGAGGATGGTGGGTGAAAAATGCAGCCAGAAGGCAAGGAGGTATTCAAACAGCGGCTGCAGTCCGTTCAGGAAAGGTTAGTAGGCCTGGGTGGTGGAGAACCGAAGAAGGAGAATGCAGCTGGGGAACCTTGAGAGGAACGACGGGGCGAGCTTGCAGGACTTGGGGCACTGGGGGATGAGGGAACCAAACGACGAGGGGAATACATGCTAGGGTCAGGGGGTCTGAGACTGACAACAGCAGCAGGTGTCTTGAAAACCAACAGCGGTGCGTAAGGACCGGAAGGAGCTGGTCGCGGTTCGTTCACGGGCAGAAGATGTTGACGGCTGCGCCGATACAGAACACCATCGACGTTGACGAGGTAGGAACGAGGTTCCTTTGCTGGCTCCTCAACGAAACCCAGCCGGATGTGTCCAACTGCAGCCTGCGGGCGAACCACTTGACCTTGCAGTAACGGTTTGAGCGGCCTGCTCGACTTGTCATAGGAACACTACTGGACATCGTGTTTCCCCTGAATGCGCTTCTGGACCGCAGCTGGTTTGAGCACCTGTGGCTTCAGCAGTTGCTGGGCGACGGGGAGCTGGGGCCGTGTCGTGCGAGAGAGACATCAGCCGCTGGGCGGGAGAGACTAGTACACCATCCCTGGAAATGTTCCTCAGGTTGAACAGATCCAGGTAGACGTCGGAATTGGCAAGATGCCAACGTTCCATCAGCTGTTTCACGCTCCTGACAGCACGCTCAGTGAGGCCGTTGGGTTGAGGGTATTCGGGGCGGCTGGTAACATGCTGAAAGTTCCACCATTTGACAAAGTTTTTAAATGCCTGGCTGGTGAACTGTCTCCCGTTGTCAGTTTGCAGTCAAACTGGTACGCCGTGTACAGACAAATGTCTCTGAAGCTTCTGTATAACAATCTCAGACGTAATGGTAGGGTGCAGATCAAGTTCAAACCAATTGGAATAGGAATTGACCAGAACTAGATAGTGTTTACCATGCCATTCAAAAATATCCACAGCGATGGATGTCCAAGGTAGTTCTGGAGCGGGTTGTTGCAGGAGAGGCTGTTTCTGTTGGTGGGGAGCCAGACTGTTGCAAGTGGAGCAGGATGCTGTTTTTTCACGTATGTATTTGTTCGTTCCTGGCCAATAAAACATGCTTTGGGCACGGGCAAGCATAGCCTCAGTACCTGGGTGGCCGTTGTGGACATCTTTGTTGTATTCATCGTTGCAGGGATGAGGGAATCACAACTTTGTGACCCTTGACAATGATCCCGTCTTGTATCACCAGTTAATCGCGGACTAAGAATAATGGCTGAATATCAAGTGGAGCGTTGGATTGTTTTGTGGGCCAACCACTCTTGATAATGGAGGAGAGCAGCTGTAGCGTTCTGTCAGCAGCTGTGTGTTCCGCCAGGCGAAGCAATCGTTCCGTAGGAACAAAGTCAACTTCAAGCACAGCAAGCTTGTCGCACTCGAAAGGATGTTGTTCGCAGGACGCCCGTGGTGCTCGAGAGAGAGAGTGTCGGCGATGAGCATATCTTTGCCCTTTTTGTAGACAATATGGAAATCAAAGCGCTGGAGCTGCATCATCATGCACTGCAAACGTGCAGGCGTTGTGTGAATAGGCTTGTTCAGGATGGTGACCAGGGGTTGGTGGTCAGTTTCAATTGTAATAGTTCTCCCAAAGATAAAGTCTCTAAACTTGGAACATGCAAAAACGACAGCTAGCAGCTCCTTTTCAATTTGGGCATAGCGCTGCTCGGTGTCTGTCATGGTGCGAGAGGCATACGATACAGGTAGCACAGTGCCATCAGCTGATGTTTGCAGGCAGGCTGTGCCTAAACCGTATTGCATTACTCTGATTTGTTCATATGCAATAACCAATCTACAGCAGGGACTGAGGGGGGCTGCCTTCTCTGCACACTGACTTCTTTTTTCTCGTTCATTATATTGTTTGCAGTGTACTATGTTTACATATTCTGCTGTGTAGCTGCAAGTCACAATTCCATTGTTCTATCTGGGACACATGACAATAAAACACTCTTGACTCTAGGCTGGGGCAAGGATGGATAACTCAGTCCACACGAGGCCAGGCATCACTAGTCCAGGGAATAGAGGGAGAGCCAAGGGGTGGTAACGGCGCCACAGTCAGTCACAGCTCAGCGCCCCAGGTTCGATCCCAAACTCAGGTACTGTCCGCGTGGAGTTTGCACGTTCTCCCTGTGACCACGTGGGTTTCCTCCAGGAGCTCCGGCTTCCTTCCACATCCCAAAGACGTGCGGGTTTGTGAGTGCATTGGCCCTCTGTAAGCGGCCTCTACTCTAGTGAAGGTGGTGGTAGAATCTAGAGGGAGTTGATGGGACTGTGAAGAGAAAAGGTCAGCGGACCTAGAATATAGGCTGCAGAACAGGACAGTACTGGAACAGGCCCTTCGGCCCACAATGTTCATGCTGAGCACAGTACTAAGTTCAACTAATCTCCTCTGCCAGCATGCGTTCCCCATCGCTCCATTCACAGTTTAGTAGAAATGTGTCCAGTGTTATTCACAGCTCAGACTGAGAGACGTGACCCTCTCGCCCCCCCATCTTGCAGAGACTGACTGAGGCACTGCAGCTTATCCTTATGTCTATTCTAAAAGCCTCTTAAATCCAGCCGTCATTTCTGCCTAAGGAGAAAACAATGCAAGATTGTCAAACCTCATTTTATAACTAATACCCTCTAATCCAGGCAACATTCTGGTAAAGCCCTTCACCTCCCTCTCCCATTCCTACACATCCCCCCTTTCTGTAACGGGGAGACCAGAACTGGCATTAAAGGGCCTGTCCCACTTTCACGACCTAATTCACAACATTTTTTACCCGTGGACATTTTACATCAGGCTAGAAAAACGCCGTGACCTACTTGATGCCACGAGTACCCACAACTAGCATCACGGCCTGCTACGACCTACCTACGACCTACCTACGACCTCCTGACGGCCATGCTGCGTGCATTAAGTCGTGAAAGTAGGACAGTCTCTTGACGTAGAACAGAGGACACAGAACAGGACAGGCCCTTTGGCCCACAATGTCCATGCTGAACGTGATGCCAAGTTAAACTCATCTCCTCTGCCTACATGTGATCCATATCTCTCCATTCCTCCAAGCCTTACCCCACTACTCAAACCTCACGTCAAAAACCTTGGCGTGATATTTGACTCAGCATTGAAATTTGACAAACAAGTCAATGCCGTGGCAAAAGCTAGCTTCTTTCAGCTTCAGACGATAGCTAAAATAAAACAATTCCTCCACTTTGATGACCTCGAAAAGATCATGCACACATTTATCTCCTCCCGCCTAGATTACTGCAACTCCCTTTACACTGGCATCAGCCAATCCTCCCTGTTCCCGCCTGCAACTGGTCCAAAACGCCGCAGCGAGACTCCTGACGGGCACCCGAAAAAGGGACCACATCACCCCGATCCTGGCCTCTCTCCACTGGCTCCCTGTGCGGTTCCGTATACATTTCAAGACCCTCCTCTATGTCTACAAAGCCTTCAATGGGCTTGCCCCCTCCTACATTAAAAGCCTTCTCACCCACCACTCCACCTCCAGGTCCCTCAGATCGGCCGACTTGGGGCTGCTGAATATCCCGCGGTCTAGGCATAAGCTCAGGGGTGACCGCGCCTTTGCGGTTGCAGCCCCTAGACTGTGGAACAGCATCCCCCTTCCCATCAGAACTGCCCCCTCCATCGACTTCTTTAAGTCAAGACTAAAATCTTATCTATACTCCCAAGCCTTTCTTGACGTCCTCTGAGCGAGGGCTATATGTATATATGTATATAGTTTGTTTGTCTATACTATTCTTATAACAAATGGAAAGCACTTTGGCCAACGAGAGTTGTTTTTTAAATGTGCTATATAAATAAATGTGACGACTTGACATTCTCTACATATCCTTATGTCTGTCTAAAATTCTCTTAAATCCCACTATCGTATCTGCCTTCACCATTACCCCAGCAGCCATGCTTAGTGCCCAGTGCTCTGTGCCAAAACCATGCGCTGCTCACCTCATTGGACTTTGCCCCTCTCACACTAAAACTATGCCCTCTAGTCTTCAGCATTTCCAACCAGGGAAAATGGTTCTGAATGGGAGAGGCCAGGGGGGCGGGGGAAGAGGAGGGGGGAGGGGGGGGGGAGAGGAAGGGGGTGGGGTGAGGGTGGGGGTGAGGAAGAGAAGAGGGGGTGAGGAAGAGAGCCAGGGGAGGGATGAAGAGAAACCGGGAGGGGGGGGGGAGAGAGAGGATGAGTGAGCTCTAGTACAGGGCCCGACTTGCTCGTTCTTCGCTCACAGCGCATGCCGTAGTCTTCAACCATGACCTTTGGTCTTCAGTCGACGGTCAGACCTTTGAAATACAGGGGGAAGGAGGGAGGGGTGGGAGGGGACATCAGTCGCTGCGCGAGCAGATGACAGATCCATTGTCACGTCATCAGCGGAAAAAAACAGGCGTTTCAAATTCAAAAAATGAATCGGATTTGTGAACATTTTCATAAATAACTCAAGAAATAAAGCTCAAAATTTTCAGGTAAATAGATTTTTGACTTCACCGGATGAATCTCCACAGGAATATGTAAGAATGTTATCGTCAGGGCGTCATTTTTTCGAGCAGTATGATCACACACACACACACACACACACACACACACACACACACACACACACACACACACACACACACACACACACACACACATCCAACACACACACACACACACACACACACACACACACACACACACACACACAAACCACATACACACATATAGACCCACACATATCCAAGATAGAGTGTGGCGCCATAGCGGTGTAGGCCACTTACTGTGGGTGACCCTATATTTATATATAGGGGGTCATGTACATATTTTGGCGCCACCTAGTGGTTAGGCCACTTACTGAGCGAATCCTCGGCACTAGGGCTGGGGGGGGGTCATGTGACTGTGTTTTGCGGGACGGAGTGGTCACGTGGTTTAGGGGTGTGTCCTGGTATATATTCAGAACTCATTATTCAGGCTCATTATAATATTATATGATGTTGAGTCGTACATTGAGGAGCAACATTCAGAGAGGCTGTTCACAAAGTGACCGGTTATAATATGGGGCAGGAGGCCATTAGTGCTCGACCCTAAATGTCAACTATTCCTTCTCTCCAGGGATGCTGCCTGACCCGCTGAGTTACGCCAGCTTTTTGTGTCTGTCTTGAGTTTAAACCAGTATCTGCAGTTCCTTCTTACCGACAATGAATCAGTTACTGGTGACAAAAAGATGCATCAACACATTAACCGATGGGAACATGGGTCACGGGTAGACACCCGAAACAAGGTAAGGTGGATGGAAAACTGGATTGATATACTGATAATGTGTCAGGGAAAAATCCCGAGACAGTGAGTTATACGGATATGAAGACCAATAACAAGGTCAGACAGAGATAAATGGACTGAGAGGGACAAATAGAAATAAATAGAATTACCGGATAGATGGACAGATTGATGGATTGATTGACTGATGTGCACAAAGATTAATAAATAGTCAGGTACTAATCATGATATAGCTGCTGAATATGTAATATTTACCCAATTATTTTGGAGTTTGGTATTTTATTGTCACTTGAATAATGCATGAGATACACAATCATTTTTCCATCCCAGAATTTGTTTGGGAGCATTTGCACTAATAAAAGAGATGGCGGAGAGAAGAATGATGAAGTGTCTGTGTGCGATGCTCATGAAATGGCCAGCAATAAACATTGCTCACGGAACTTACGCAGCCCACTCCCAGCTTGGTGGAACTAGCGCCTCATATTTCGCTTGGGCTGCTTACAACCCAGCGGTATGAATATTGACTTCTCTAACTTCAAGTAACCCTTGCTTTCCCTCTCTCTCCACCCCTCCCCCATCCTAGTTCACCGACCAGCCTGACTGTCCTCCTGATTAAATGTTATCTCTGTATGCCTCACTGTCACCTTCCCCGAGCGAACTATGATCTATTCTACCTTCTCCTCAATCTTTGGCCCCTTTGTCTCGTTTTCACACCTTACCCTTCCATATCTCTGGACTCCCTCTCACCTGACTCTCAGTCTGCAGAAGGGTCTCGACCAGAAACGTCACCCATTCCTTCTCTCCAGAGATACTGCCGGTCCCGCTGAGTTATTCCAGTATTTTGTGCTTATCTTCGGGACTACCACGGACACTGGCTGTGGTTACAAAGCCAGCTTTACACACATAAACCGGAATAGGAGAGGAGGAGCATAACCGCTATAGCATGAACTGGTGACCTCTTAAAGATGAACAGCACAGCTCCTGGCTAGCATACATTTGTAGTTTTGTTTACTTTAGAGATGCAGCGCGGAAACAGGACCTTTGGCCCTCCAAGTCCACACCATAATTCACGACCTCTGCCGAGTTTTCCCTTGACTCATACTCGCAGTATGGTCGCCACAAGGTCGTAGGAGGTTGTAGGTAGGCCGTGATGCTAGTCGTAGGTACTCGTGGCATCAAGTAGGTCGGGGCGTTTTTCTAGTCTGATGAAAAATGTCCACGAGTATAAAAAGTCGTGAATTAGGTGGTTAAAGTGGGACAGGCCCTTAACAATATCCTACACACACTGGGGACAACTTACAAATTTAAAGCCAATTAGCCTCGAAATCTGCACATCTTTGGAGTGTGGGAGGAAACCGAAGATCTCGGTGAAAACCCAAACAGGTCACGGGGAGAATGTACTAACTCTGTACAGACAGCACTCGTGGTCAGGATTGAACCTGGGTCTCTGGCGCTGTAAAGGGCCTGTCCCAATTGGCGATTTTTTTGGCGACTGCCAGCGTCAGATCAGGGTTGCCAAAAGATTTTGAAGAGGACATGACTTCAGAATTAAGGGACAGAAGTTTAGGGGTAATATGAGGGGGAACTTGTTTACTCAGAGAGTAGTAGCAGTGTGGAATGAGCTTCCAGTGGAAGTGGTGGAGGCAGGTTCATTGGTATAATTTAAAAAATAAATTGGATAGGCATATGGATGAGAAGGGAATGGAGGGTTATGGTATGAGTGCAGGCAGGTGGGACTAAGGGGGAAAAAAATTTGTTCGGCACGGACTTGTAGGGCCGAGATGGCCTGTTTCCGCGCTGTAATTGTTATATGGTTATATGGTTATATGGTTAACATCTCAAAATCCAGCGTAGACAAAAAAATGTTGCGACGCTTGAAAAACACCGCACGTCAATACGTCATCACGCCACGTTACGGCGCGTCACTGCCGCATCACGCCGCAACTTTTGCAGTGACCTGATACGTCAGTCAATGATGCTAGCCGTTGCCGAAAAAATCGCTAAGTGAGACAGGCCCTTAAGGCAACAACTCTACCTCTGCGCCATTGTGTCGTCAAGTTGGAGGGAAGATATATGTAGGATTCTGGGTGAAGCACTGGGAAGGAAAAGTTGTTGCAGAAAATATAAACTCTTGGTGCTGAAGGTAAAATACTGATGCTGGCTCATAGCTATTATAGAATTGGTATGTTTCTCATTGGCAAGATGTATCAAGTGGTGTGCCACAGGATTGCTGGTGTGACCTCAAAATGTTTGCGATCAATATCTATATTACTAAAAGCCTGATCTTGACCACATCCTGTTGTTCTGTATATTGATTTTAGAAAAAACACTGCCACGCAAGGCTGTGATTTTTAGCCATCTTACTCAGAGATCCCCTCCGCTGCGCAGGACAAGAGGATTGTTCCCATTGATTAAAAATAAAAGAGTTATTAGTGTTTAAAAAATGTTGAGATTCTCTCTTTTGAAGGCCACGCCCCTTCCGTAAGGACTATAAAACCCGGAAGCGTTGAGTGCCTCAGTCAGTCTCTGCAAGATGGGGGAGCGAGACAGTCATGTCTCTCAGTCTGAGCTGTGAATAACACTGGACACATGTCTACTAAACTGTGAGTGTTTTTATTGACCTGCCAGTGCCCTTAATGTGGTTTGAAAATATAGTTTGGAAATGCTAAAGCTGTGTTGCCTTTGATTTGGAAATGCTAAAGCTGTGTTGCCTTTGGTTTGGAAATGCCAAAGCTATGTTGCCTAATTACAGTTGCCTTGCCTAATTAAAGTTGCCTTGCCTAATTAAAGTTGCCTTGCCTAATTAAAGTTGCCTTGCCTTCTATATAATCAAAAGTCTAATCTTGACCACTTCCTGTTTGCACTTTATTGTAGTGGCCTGGTCAAGGTGAGGAAAAGACCGGACGCCAGGCGGATTCAAAAGAAGCTTTTTAATTACCACAGTTCAAGAACACACACCGACACTCTTATCTCTACCCCTGGGGAGTCGACCGGTAAACCCCGTGGCAGACCTACGCCCCTGTCCCTCAATCGTCGAGGGGGATGATCCAAGGAGTGGCCTACCCCCCAGGGACCGCCACAGGACCCCCCCCAAGTACCCGAGGTACGAAAGGGACAGGACGGCGTACACGACGGCCAGACCGGGTGCACACTACGCTTGGACCCGGAACAGGAGCCTGATTAACAAGTGCGGGGTACGAAGTAACCAAAGGAGGAGGTACCCTAGACAGAGGTCGCCCTCGGTTACGGGGCAGCGCTACCAGCGCCAGCCGATCGATATCGATATGTGCTGGCTTCAACCGCGCAACTGAAACAGCCTCCCGCCGACCCCCCATGTCCAGGACGAACGTCGACGAGCCCTGTTCCAAGACCCGGAAAGGACCTTCGTACGGCCGCTGTAGAGGTGTCCGATGTGCATCCCTGCGCAGAAAAACAAACTGGCAGTCCTCCAGAGCAGAGGGAATGTGCGGACGGAAGGACCCATGACGAGAAGTGGGCACCGGCGCCAGCTTGCCCACCGTCTGCCGAAGACGTTGCAGAGCTTCTGAAGGCTGCTCCACCTGGCCACGTACCAGCGGGATGAACTCCCCAGGCACCGTTAACAGAGACCCATACACCAACTCAGCGGAGGAGGAGGCCAAGTCCTCCTTGGGTGCGGTGCGTATCCCCAGCAAAACCCACGGTAGAGCGTCTACCCAATCTGGGTCAGTGAGCCGCGCCCTTACGGCACCCTTAAGGCTGTCGGTGAAACCGTTCCACTAGGCCGTTCGACTGTGGGTGGTACGCTGTCGTGTGGTGCAGACGAACACCCAGGCCAAACCTCCTGATTAGAAATGCTTTAAGGCCAGCATATTTGTTTGTTACCGGGGGGGCCCTGAGGAAAGGCTTAACCCGCCTCGCAGTCAGTTGGTCAAGCGAGCCAAGCACGTAATAGTACTTAGTCTCATCCTGCGTGATACCTCGCACAGCAAACTGGGCCTCTGCCTGCTGGAACCAGGTTTCGGGTTCTTCAGTCCATAGAGTTGGGAGCTTCAGCGCAACAGCGTTATTATCCATCACGACGCGTGATGAACGAAGTCGGGGTCACCAGTGTAGTGGCCTGGTCAAGGTCAGGAAAAGACCGGACGCCAGGCGGATTCAAAAGAAGCTTTTTAATTACCACAGTTCATGAACACACACCGACACTCTTATCTCTACCCCTGGGGAGTCGACCGGTAAACCCCGTGGCAGACCTACGCCCCTGTCCCTCAATCGTCGAGGGGGATGATCCAAGGAGTGGCCTACCCCCCAGGGACCGCCACATTATATTGATTTTAGAAAAAATGCTACCACGTACGGCTGTGATTTTTGGTCATCTTACTCAGAGTCTCCCTACGCTCGTCAGGTGCCGAGGATTTTTCCCATCGATGAAAAATAAAAGAGTCATTAGTTTAAAAAATGTTGAGATTCTCACTCCTATCAATCACATGAAGGCCACGCCCCTTCTGGTGGGAGGGGGAGGGACTATAAAACCTCGAAGTATGGGCGTGGCTCAGCCTCTGCAAGATGGAGGAGGGAGAGGTCACGACTCGCTATCTTTAATGGCCTTGCACCCTGCTTGAAATGGTATGAAACTGCACTTGAATTTGGTGGTCTTGACCCTACTTGAAATGGAAGCACAGCAGGCTTGAGTGACTGAGCTGCCAGCCCAAGAATCCATTCGGCCCACAATGTCTATACTAGCCCTCTGGAAACCAGCCCACAACACCCATACTAGCACTCCAGAAAGCCCCCTCCCCCACTGACCACCAATATTGAAATTTGTGGAGAGGTGGAATATTGCATTGGGGGACCAACCCTCCCGTGTGATGCTGGGAACCAACGGGCCCCACTTAGTCTAGTTAATTATATAGACACCAAAATAGGTGGACGTACAGATAGTGAAGATGGTTCTCATATAGTTGATCTGGATCTTGATCAGCTGGCCAGGTGGGCCAAGGAATGGCAAATGGAATGAATGGAATGGAATGAAAGCAGGAAAATAGGAGGGGCAAGACAGGGGGCCAATATAAGAATGGGAAGAGGAGTTAAAATTGTTAGCAACCAGGAGATCCAATAGGCTTTGGCGGACCGAGTGCAAGTGTTTGGTGAAACAGTCGCAGAGTCTCCGCTTGGTCTCGTCGATTTACAGGAGGCCGCATCGGGAACACCAGGTGCAGTAGATGAGGTTAGAAGAGGTGCACGTGAACCTCTGTCCCACCAGAGAGGACTGCTGGGATCCCTGGAGAGAGGCGAGGGAGTAGGTATTAGGGACAGGTGTTGCACCTCCTGTGGTTGCTGGGGAAAGTACCTGGGCAGGGTAGTTTGGGTGGGAAGGGATGAGTGAACAGTTGCAGAGGGAGGCTGGTGGGGTGGAAGGTGGGGACCAGGGGAACTCTGTCCTCGTTGCTTCTGGGGGGAGAGGGAGCGGTGTAGAACTATGGGGCACAGAGGAGACACGTGTGAGGGACACATCTATGACAGCCGGGGGTGGGGGGGGGGGGGACCAGGACATCTTGGATGTTCCAGATTGGAAAGTCTAATCTCGGGAGTAGGTGCAGCAGAGGCGTAGTATCTGAGCAGAGGGGATAGCATTGTTGTAAGAGGCAGGGTGGAGGGAAGCATAGTCCACACAACTCTGGGAGTTGATGGGTTTGTGGTCGACATCAGTCGATAGTCTGTCCCCTGTGACGGAGACAAGGAGATCAAGAAAGGGGAGCGAGATGTCAGAGATAGTCCACAGCAAGGGTGGAAGTTAGTGACAACGTTAATGAAACCAATATGTTCTGCACTGATGCAGGAGGCAGCACCAATACAGTCCTCCATGTAGCAGAGAGTATACTGTGGACAATAGTGGCTTAACATAGAACTGGTCTGAACGGGTGAGTGATGGTCTGTGTGGGCTCGGTGGGGCCGAAGGACCCATTTCTACGCTACATCTTTCAATCAATCAATCAATCAGATAATACTGTGCATAAACACCATGAAGCCAAACTCAAGTACATTAGCAAAGGGGAAGATACAGAGTGCAGAATATAGTTCTCAGCATTGTAGCGCACCAGTTCCACAGACAAAGTCCAATGTCCGCAATGGGGTAGAGGTGAATCGGACAGTACTCCAGCTTGTGGAAGGAGCGTTCAGAAGCCTGATAACAGGTGGGAAGAAGCTGTTCCTGAGTCTGGTGGTGCGCGCATTCAAGCTTCTGTTCTTTCAGCCGGATGGGAGCAGGGAGAGGAAGGAATGACCGGGGTGGGACAAGTCTATGATTGCGTCGGCTGCTTGTGCAAGGCAGAGTGAAGGAGTCATCAGTGGGGAGTCTGGTCTGTTTGATGGATGGGGCAGCAACACAGTGCAATTTCATGTGGTCTTAGGCAGATAATATATGTTGCGTGTAGATTGGACCCAAGCACTGACCCCTGGGGTTGGCACCAGTCACTATCCACCATCCCGAGAATTTTCTGGCAGCTTCTTTATTCTGGACAAACTTACGAGAGCGCACTTGAAATCACCCCCCCCCCCCCCCCCCCATGAAGTCCCCCCTGAAAATGTGGCACCTAGTCAGGGTGAGGCGGCCGATCTCGACCTCATTGGGACTTCCGCAGCCAATCGGCGGGTCAGATTTTCCCCCTTGGCCGAGGCTCTGGAACCCCGGCCTGGCTGTAGCCGGCAGATCCGTTCCAATAGCCGACTTGTTTACAAGAATGATCCCAGGAATCTTTGGATTAACATATGAAGAGCGTTTGACGGCACTGGGCCTGCACTCGCTGGAGTTTAGAAGGGTGAGGGGGGGGACCTCATTAAAACTTACAGAATAGTGAAAGGCCTGGATAGAGTGGTGGAGAGGATGTTTCCACTAGTGGGAGAGTCTAGGACCAGAGGCCAGAGCCTCAGAATAAAAGGACGTACCTTGTAGAAAGGAGATGAGGAGGAACTTCTTTAGTCAGATGGCGGTGAATCTGCGGAATTCACTGGAGGCCAAGTCAATGGATATATATATATATTGTTTAATTAATTTATTAGAAGTAAGTACAATACAGTGGTACCTTTTTTCAGGTGCCAAATATATGTTGGCATGTTACATTCTATGTACAGCTTCATTATTTATTTATTTTTTTAAATGCGAGAGAGAAAAATAGACTAGGCAATAGAGAGTAGAAAAACGTGATGTATAGTGTGTGAGAAAAAAACTCCGAAAAGAGAGAGAGAGTGAGGGAGAGAAGTAAAAGAGAAGAAAGAGAGAGAGGAAGAGGAGAAAATGGGAGATGAGGAGATAAGTATTTATATTCTTGACCATCTTTCACCCAGACCTGAAACTGTTGTTTTTTACGATTCTGTTGCACCATATGCTTCCAAGAAGTCAATAAATGGAGGCCAACTCGCTAAGAATTGGTCTGGTTTATCGGTTAGGAGGAATCGCATTTCTTCAAGATGTGCTGTGTCCAACATATTTATAATCCACATTTTAAACGTTGGTATGGATGTATTTTTCCAAAAATTTGAGTATAAGTTTTTTTGCTATTATTAACCCATAATTAAAAAATGAATTTTGAAATGTGTTTAATTTATTCCCGTCTCCCGTTACTCCAAGTATGATCATTACAGTGTTAGGCACCATTTTTATCTTGAATAATTTTGTAGATATATCAAAAATATTGCACCAGAATTTATGGAGTTTTATGTAGCAAGTCAATGGATATTTTTAAGGTGGAGATTGATAGATTCATGATTAGTACGGGTGTCAGGGATTACGGGGAGAAGGCAGGACAATGGGGTTGAGAGGAACTAAAGATTAGCTATGATTGAATGGCGAAGTAGACTTGATGGGCCGAGTGGCCTAATTCTGCTCCTATAACATGAAAATGACTTCCGAGGCTGCCGTTGCGGGCTGGCATCTCGCCCCCCCCCCCCCCCCCCCCCCCCCCCCCCCACCCCCGGCGGCCTAGGCAGAATGTTCCGGTATCGGTGGACTTCTCTCATAGGCCCTGACATCTGTTGGTCCGGCAACACCGGTAATCCAGAAAGGCTCTGGAACCAAGCATGCCGGAAAATCGGCGGTAGACCTGTATTCTTATTTAGTCCTGCTCCCAGTTTCCTGACTGTCAACCAGTCCTCAATCCATGCATGTATAAACTGCCAATTTCACGCGTTCACTGTCCTATTATGTAGAACTTTAATGAAAGTCCTTCTGAAAATTCAAATAAACTAAGTCTCAGATGCTCCCTTATCTGTTCCCCCATTGAACTTATTTTAGAGATACAGCATGGAAACAGGCTCTTCGGCCCACCGAGTCCATGCCGACCAGAGATCCCCGTAATCTAACATAATAATAATAATAATATATTTTATTGTCATTGCACCGAGATTTGGGTATGCAGCTACCAGCCGACATCATAATTAAGTAACTACTAAAATTACATTTTAAAGAACATTACAACAGTAAAATAGTCAAAACAGACTAAAGTGCAGATGTGTCTGTGCGACGTGACCATCCGAGGGAGACAGTCTGTGGGGGGGTGGGGGGCACTCAGCAGGGCCGGTTCAGAGCCGCTATAGCTCTGAGAATGAAGCTGTTCCTGAGTCTGGAGGTGCGGGTGTAGAAGGCCTTGTAACGTCTGCTGGAAGGAAGTAGTTCGAACTGTCCGTTACAAGGGTGTGAGGAGTCTTTGTGAATGCTGACGGCCTTCCTAAGATACTATCTTATACACACTGGGGACAATTTACAATTATATTGAAGCCAATTCACCGACACACCTTTACGTCTTTGGAGTGTGGGAGGAAATGGAATTCCCGGAGAAAAGCTGCTGAGTTGCTCCAGCTTTTTGTGTCTATCTTCACTCCCTGGACCAGTTAGCTTGATGTCAGGAGTTGGGAAAATGGGAGAGTCTATTTAAAATGGTTTGATGACAGGAAGCATAGAAAATATCAATGGATCAGACAACATAGATTTAAACAGGGAAAATCAGGTTTAACAAACCAACTGGAGTTTTACAGGGATTTCCAATGGCGACACAGAGTGGGAATCCGGGATCGATCCTGACTACGGGTGCTGGCTGTACGGAGTTTGTACGTTCTCCCCGTGACCTGCATGGGTTTTCTTTGAGATCTTTGGTTTCCTCCCTCATTCCAAAGTCGTACAGGTTGGCAGGTTAAATAGCTTGGGTTTGTACACTAGGTATCAGTGTAAATTGTCCCCAGTGTGTGTTGGCTTGTGTTAATATGCGGGGATCACTGGTTGGTGCGGACTCAGTGGGCCGAAGGGCCTGTTTCCTCACTGTATCCCTAAACTAAACTAAACTAAACTAAAAAAAAATAAAACCTCAATTTCTATGACAACGCATGTCTCGACTATTTCCACGGCAACATCTTTTATTTCCCTGGGATGCAGATTCTCAAGCCCTGGAGGCTTAATGACTCTCATTCCATTAATTTTGCCGTCATTACTATTTCCACTAATTCCTCCTTTTCATTAGACTTTGGGTTCTGTGGCATTTCTGAGAAATCAATTGTGCCTTTTTCTGTAATGACAAAACTAACGCATTTATTTAATTGCTCTGACATTTCTATGTACCCGCTTACAAATTTTCCTTTTTCTTATTGTAAGGGACCTACAGTACCTTTGTCTTCATTAAATTTGTATTGCATTTTTCTTGGTTTTACAGTCCACTTTCATATTCTTTGCAAAGTTCCCCTTACATCTAACTTGCCTCTTTTAATCTAACTCTTTGTTGCCCAAATCATCACCCCTGTTATTTCTTTTCACAACTTTCTACATCTTCTGTTTGTAGATAGCGGAGTCAGGGGATATGGGGAGAAGGCAGGAACGGGGTACTGATTGGGGATGATCAGCCATGATCACACTGAATGGTGGTGCTGGCTCAAAGGGCCAAATGGCCTACTCCTGCACCTATAGTCTATTGTCTATTGTCTATTGCCCTTCGGCCCACTTTGTTCATGCCAAACATGATGCCATCTTATCTGCCTGCACACAATTCACATCCCTCCATTCCCTGCAAATCCATGTGCTTATACATAAGTCTCTTCAATGCCACTATCATATCTGCCTTCACCATCAGCCCAGGCAACGCGTTCTAGGCCTAACCACCCTTTTTTTTCATTTGCCTTTTCAGTTTTAAGCAATGATATGATGTTTCAATCCTACGGATAATGCCCCTGTCCCACTTAGGAAACCTGAACGGAAACCTCTGGAGACTTTGCGCCCCACCCAAGGTTTCCATGCGGTTCCCAGAGGTTGCAGGTGGTTGCCGGAGGTTGCAGATAGTGGAAGCAGGTAGGGAGACTGACAAAAACCTCCGGGAACCGCAAGGAAACCTTGGGTGGGGCGCAAAGTCTCCAGAGGTTTCCGTTCAGGTTTCCTAAATGGGACAGGGGCATAAGGTTCTGACTGCCAAGCCTCTCACAGCTTTATAAACCTCCATCTGGTCTCCCCTCAATCACTGGCGTTCCAGTGAAAACAAGTCTGAAGAAGGGTCTCGACCCAAAACGTTGCCTATTTCCTTCGCACCATAGATGCTGCCTCACCCGCTGAGTTTCTCCAGCATTTTTGTCTCCCATCTTTGGACAACCTCTCCCTGTAGCTAATATTCCATGTATTACTCTCTTTCCAAAGCCTCCACATCCTTCCTGTAATGAGGCGAATAAATCTCTTGATTGCATGGCACTCGATTTTACTTGCTGTTCACTCGTCAGTAATTGAAGCTGTCCACGCCGGCCTACAGCAGGAACGACACACAGGCAGCCATAGTCACCAAGACAGTCTAATCTCTGACATTTAGAGTGTTGCTGAAGGGGAGGCAGTGGGATTAGACGAAGGAATTAAAGTATTTCTGATCTCCAAATTAAGTCAAAGGAAGTTTCAGACGGACAATTGTAAGCCTGGAGCATAAAAGCTCATTAAATGTCGATTATTATTCAAATATTATTTGAATAGACAATGTCTTTTACTATTAATATATTATCGTGTTAATAATGAGAAACATGAATACCAAGTCACTTTAAATGTAAAGTTATGCTTTTCTGTAGTTATTGAGGCTGTATACCAATCATTCTAAGGCAGCACAGTGGTAGAGCTGCTGCCTCACAGCACCAGAGACATGGGTTCGATCCTGACCTCAGGAGCTGTCTGTGTGGAGTCTGCACGTTCTCCCTGTGAGTGACTGTGTCCGTTTCCTCTGGGTGCTCTTACTTTACAGTTTTAGGGTTTTTTTTTTTAGAGATATTAGACCTATTATAAATGGTTAAACACACTGTCTATTCAAATAATATTTGAACTATAATTACCATTTAACAAGCTGTTATCATTCAGGCTTAGAATTGTCTATCTGAAATCACTAATTTGGAGATCAGAAATACTTTAATTCCTTTGTTTAATCCCACTGCCTCCCGTTCTTCCTCTCTAAATGTCAGAGATTAGACTCTCTTGTTGACTATGGCTGCCTGTGTATCGCTCCGCTGTTAGCCGACATGGACAGCTTCATTTACTGAGGAGTTCATAACAAATAAAATTGAGTGTCATGCAATCAGGAAATTGGTCACCCCTATTACAGTAAGGATTACAGAAAGAAACAAACTCAATGCCAGCATTTATTTCACGAGGCTTGTATACAAAAACAGGGATGTAATGTTGAGCCTCTACAAGGCGCTGGTAAGGCCGCATTTGGAATATTGTGAGCAATTCTGGGCACCATATCTGAGGAAGGATGTGCTGGCTCTGGAGAGGGTCCAGAGGAGGTTTACAAGAATGATCCCAGGAATCAGTAGGTTAACCTATGATGAGTGTTTGTCGGCACTGGGCCTGTACTCGCTGGAGCTTAGAAGACTGAGGGGGGACCTCATTGAAACATACAGAATAGTGAAAGACTTAGATAGAGTGGATGTGGAGAGGATGTTTACACTAGTGGGAGAGTCTAGGATAAGAGGCCATAGCCTCAGAATTAAAGGACGTTCTTTTAGGAAGGAGATGAGGAGAAATCTCTTTAGTCGGAGGGTGGGGAATCTGTGGAATTCTTTGCCATGGAAGGCTGTGGAGGGCAAACCAGTGGATATTTTTAAGGCAGAGATAGATATTCTTGATTAGTGCGGGCGTCAGAAGTTATGGGGAGAAGGCTGGAGACTGGGGTTAGCAGGGAGTGATAGATCAGCCATGATTGAATGGCGGAGTTGACTAGATGGGCCGAATGGCCTCATTCGCCTCCTATCACTTATGACCTTATGATGTGGAGGCTTTGGAAAAGGTGCAGAGGATGTTTACTAAAATGATACATGAATTCAAGGTTTGTTTTGGAATTGTTTTCTATGGAATGCCGGAGATTGAGGGGAGACCTGCTGAAAGATTATAAAATGATGAGAGGCATAGATAGGATAGACAGTCAAAATCTTGTGTTCAAGAAGGAACTGCAGATGCTGGAAGATCGAAGGTACACAAAATTGCTGGAGAAACTCAGCGGGTGCAGCAGCATCTATGGAGCGAAGGAAACAGGCGACATTTCGGGCCGAAACCCTTCTTCAGACAAATCTTGTCCTCAGGATGTGAATATCATATACTAGAGGCCATAGATTTAGGGAGAGAGGGATAAAGTTCAAAGGGCATTTGCGGGGCAGAGTTTTAAAATAAAAGTGTGGTAGGCGCCTAGATGGCAGACATGACAGTGACATCTAAGAAGCTTTGGGACAGGCACGTGGATATGCAGGGAATGGAGGGACATGGATTATGTGCTGGTAGATAAGATGGCATCATATTGGGCACAGATATTGTGGGCCAAAGAGCCTGATCCTGTGCCATGCCATGATAACATGCCCACTTCTGGGGACTGACATATGATGAACGACTGGATCGACCGGGCTTATAGTCACTGGAATTTAGAAGGACGAGAGGGAATCTTATAGAAACATATAACATTTTTAAGGGATTGCACAGGCTAGATGAAGAAAAAATGTTCCCCATGTTGGGGGAGTCCAGGGGTCACACGATATAAGAATCAGGTGGTAGGCCATTTAGGACTGAGATGAAGAAAAACTTTTTTCACCCAGAGTTGTGAATCTGTGGAATTCTCTGTCACAGAAGGCAGTGGAAGTTAATTCACTGGATGTTTTCAAGAGAGAGTTAGATATATGTTGCTCCTAGGGCTAACGGAATCAGGGGATATGGGGAGAGAGCAGGAATGGGGTACTGATTTAGGATGATCAGCCATGAACATATTGAATGGCGGTATTGGTTCGAAGGGCCGAAAGGACTACTCCTGCACCTATCATCTATGTTTCTATATTTCTGAACTTATGATGAAGAGGAACTGCTGAGGGGCTCCTGGGGCTTCAGTATTGGGCTCCCATTACCACAGTGCCTTGGGATAAAGTAGGATCTCAGTTTCACCAGAATGCATTGGTATTGTACTTGGTTAAATGCTGCTTTGCTATCGGGGGGTGATCACTCTCACCTCACCTTCAAATCTCAGTCATTGGTTCATAACGTCATAAGTTCTAGAAGCAGAATTGGGCCATTTGGCCCACCAAGTCTACTCCGCCATTCACTCATGGCTGATCTTGTAAGTGATGGCTGATCTATCTCTCCCTCTCAACCCCATTCTCCTGCCTTCTTCTTTTAACCCCTGACACCCGTACTAATCTAGAATCTGTCAATCGCCACATTAAAAATATCCATTGACTTAGTCTCCACAGCTGTCTGTGGCAATTAATTCTCCAGATTCACCACCCTCTGACGAAAGAAATTACTCCTCATCTCCTAATTGGCAAATATTCCTCTGTGGCACCTTTACCTGTTTGACTGTGATCGATGGTTTAAGTTTAGGCTTGGGTTTATGTACTGAGGTACAGTGAAAAGCTTTGTTTTTGCAGGCTATCAAATCAGATCATATATACAGTACCATACATAAACACAATCACGTCAAACTCCAGTACAACAGGTGGAGCAAAGGGGAAGATACAGAGTGCATCTGCTCCATAGACAGTCCAATGTCAGCAATGGGGTAGAGGTGAATCGGACAGTACCCTGGTGTTGATGGTAGGGAGTCTGGTCTGTGTGACGAGCTGGGCCACATCCATAACTCAATTGTTTGTGGTCTCGGGTTGAGCTGTTTGCAAACCAAGCTGTGATGCAGCTCGACAGCCAGCTATCAATGGTGCATCTGTAGAAGTTTGTAAGAGTCATTGAAGACATGCCCACATTTTGCAGTCTCCTTTGGAAGTAGAGGTATTGGTGAGTCTTCTTGGCTGTCATTGGGAAGATCATTGGTAATATAAAGGATGAGGAACATGAAGCTCCACTAATTCCACTTTGGCTCCATTAATGCTGATCAGGACGTGTACTATACGGCTTCACCGTGCCACAGTTGCAAATTAAAACATAGGGAGCAGGGCAGGAGCTTTACAATTCTCCAAATTAAGGACGTTTCAATTAAATGACCCTAATGTGAAGTACAACAGTGTAGCTGGGCACAAAATGCTGGAGTAACTCAACAGGTCGGGCAGCATCTCTGGAGAAAAGGAAGAGGTGAGGTTTCAGGTTGAGACCCTTCTTCAGACTCAGAGTCAGGGGAAAGGGAAACTAGAGGTATGAAAAGGTGCAGAACAGATCAGAGCTGGCACCAATGCCCAAAGAGCCCACAATGGTCTATTGTGGGCTGTGAAGGAGGTGATAGCGAAGGGATACGAACAGTAAAACTAGCAGGATGACTAGGGTGGGGGAGGGATGGAGAGACAGAGGGAATGCAAGGGTTACTCGAAATTAGAGAACTCAATTCTCACACCAGTGTTCCTCCAATTTGCGTGCTGCCTCACTCTGACAGTGGAGGAGACCCAGGACAGAAAGGTCAGT
Organism: Leucoraja erinaceus; assembly: GCF_028641065.1. NCBI lineage: Eukaryota > Metazoa > Chordata > Chondrichthyes > Rajiformes > Rajidae > Leucoraja > Leucoraja erinaceus. The sequence goes on along the minus strand of NC_073407.1, from coordinate 3,760,131 downwards.
GTGGGAATGGGAAGGGGGTGGGGGGGGTTAAAATGTTTGGCAACTGGGATTTTCAATGCTCTTTCATTGCATTATAAGGTTATTTAAATGAATAGTGTTTCCATTAACATAATGTGTTATGAATATTAACAAAGGTGAAGGCCAGCTCTCTTTAAATGTAAAGTTATGCTTCTCTGCAGCGGCTGAGCCCAGATACCACTCTTCAGCGCCAACTCACTAAGAAATCGCGGGAAACTACAGATGTAACTAAAGGGGGAGATTTCAAAACAATACACTCAGCGGCATCATCCTTGCGTTATCTTTACTGTCAGATTTTAAAAGGCAGAGCCAGTACTTCAACAATTTATGGAAAATGACTCATTTTCCAGTGTTGCCCTTCAGCCTATTTCTGTTTCAAATTAAGTTGACATCAAATTCTAATGTTTTATTTATTTTGGCCCTCTGTAAAAACCCCTTCGTTTTGGTAACTCCTTCCTTGTGAGGATGGTTCGGTTATCAAGGGGACTCTGTAGAACTGAAAATTTGACTTGGGATTCAAAGGTCAAGCCATTATGAAGTGTAGGTATGTCTGTGTGTTCAACAGACCAAGAGATAGATGAGTGAAAATAAAAGTGGCACTGCCTTGAAGGGCACACTTTCTATCACAAAGTTGCTTTAAGACATTAGCCTGATCTTCAAAATATATTGTGTACGAAGCAACTGCAGGTGCTGGTTTACATCGAAGATAGACACAACATGATGGATTAACTCAGCGGGACAGGCAGCATGGCCGAGGAAAAGGAGTCGGTAACTTTCCGTGAAACGTCCCCAGAGATGCTGCCTGACCTGCTGAGTTACTCCAGAATGTTGTGTCTATCTTCAAAACATATCATTGGATTGTGTTTCCAGACTTGTGTGGCACAGTGGCACAGCGGGAGAGTTGCTGACTCACAGCGCCAGAGACCTGGGTTCGATCCTGACCTCGGGTGCTGTCTGTATGGAGTTAGCACGCTCTCTCTGGGGCCACGTGGGTTTCCTCCAGGTGCTCCAGTTTCCTCCCATATCTCAAAGACGTGCGGATTTGTAGATTAATTGGCTTTGGTAAATTGTCCGTAGTGTGTAGAATAGAACTGGTGTATGGGTGATCGGTGGTCATCGTGGCCTCGGTGGGTCAAAGGGCTTGTTTCCATACTGTATCTCTAAACTAAACTGAGCCAAACCAAACTAAACTAAACTGAACCAAACTAATCTCAACTAAAACAAACTGAACCTAAACTAAACTAAACCAAACCTAATAATAAGATTATCAACCTGAAACATTGAGTGAGATATTTCTCTCCCAGAGGAACCTTTTTTCAAGGCTATGGACTTTCTCCCCAGATTTACATCCACAAATTTTCATTTCCTCGCACGATGATTTGTTGGCAGTGAAATGTTCAATTGTGGTGATATAAAACAATTCCTGCACTAGGGCTTAATTCGGCAGTGGGAGGCCTGCCAGAGGATAGAAAAAGCCATTGGATAAATCTGAAGAAGGATTCTGACCTGTCCATGTTCTCCAGAGATGCTGCCTGACTCGCCGAGTTACTCCAACACTCTGTGTCTTTTTTTTTTGTAAATCTGCGTCTACAGCCGAGGTGCCGAGATAGCAGCCCGCAAAGATGGCCTCGGATGTTGGCTACGGGAATGGATCTGCCGGCTCCGGCTGGGCCGGAATTCCACAGGGGGAAATTGCAACATGGCCCCAGAATATCAGCTGCAAAAATCAAATGAGGTCGACGTCGGCCGCAGAAATCCCACCCGGCCTAGGTGCTACATTTTAAGGGGTACTTCTGGAGGGGGGGGGGGGGGGATTTAATCCGGATTAAATGGGGGGGGGGGAGGGGGGGGGCGGACATTTCTGGATTTTTTCAGAACTCTTTACCTACGATGGAACATATAGAAGTTTGGTGAAAGGCAAACTGGGTGGATAGCTGTGGTTATTGTGCATAGGGAAGGGACCAAGTATGGTCCTCTGTGGAAGAGAGTTCTGAATCTGCCTTCTGCTGCAATTTTCTGATTTCTCTGGATGTATTCAAGAGAGAGTTAGATACAGCTCTTAGGGCTAACGGAATCAAAGGATATGGGGAAAAAGCATGAACGGGATACTGGATCTGGATGATCAAGATTCATGATTCCTATAGATGGCGGTGCTGGCTGGAAGGGATGAATTACACAGTGCAATGAATTCCTATGTTCCTTAGTTGCAATGATTACTAACATTGACTCAACACACTGATTAGAATAGGTGACACAGGGTTATGGACAAAAGCAGGATCAAAGTTTCCCACTGTGGCGGAGATCAGCAAGTGATTCCTCCACTGGTGGAGTGGACGCGATGGGCCGAATGGCCCTCCGCAGTTGCGCTCTTCTGCAAGTGATAGAACCGCTCGCAAGATGATACCATAGGAGCAGCAGTAGGGCTACGGGACTCCCCAAGCGGCGTACTGCCATTCCATAGTCATGGCTGATCTAAGCTGGCCGGAGTCTGTGGCTCCAAAGTCCTAGGCCGTGCCGGGTGGAGACTGTGTGGAGACCCTCTGCAATCAGGACTCCACGATTTAAAAAAAGCTGCCGTGACTCAGCAGGTTGGCAGCTCTCCGGAGAAAAATAATTACCACGATGTTTGAGCTGAGGTTCAACGCTCCTGCTTTCCAAAGGGACCCATGAGTGGGCACGTGCCGCCCGCTTGACTGGTGGCACTAAGGTCTGTGGTGCTGAAGTGCTTTGAGTGCTGGTGATGCATATCAACTCCTACTTCAGCAAGAACCCGGTCCCCATTAGGATTTGCCTTGAACCCGCTGGGACCCGGCGGGGGGGGGGGGGGGGGGGGGGGGGGGGGGTAGAGGGGGGGGGGGCGGGAGCCAGGTAAGGGGGGCGCCGAGAACAACGGGGGGACTATTTGAGTCTGAATGCAATACTTTGTCACTTTGTCCACGGCTTTTAGGTGGCCACTCTTTGCATACTTGTGTGTGTAATACAACAAATCTCACTGTGACATGTTGCCTACTGCCACAACAAGCCACAGAGGCTGTAGGTAGAGGCTGCTGCTAGTGCATCAGCCATGATCCTATTGAATGGCGGTGCTGGCTGGAAGGGCTGAATTACCTACTCCTGCACTTATTGTCTATGTTCCTTAGTTGCTCTGATTACTAACATTGACGTCAGACTGTTGTTTATCTACAGCTCAGTGTTCAGCATTATCATCCCTTTAGTCTTTAGAGATACAGCGTAGACCCAGGCCCTTTGGGCGCCAACCAGCCGTACACCAACACTGTCCCACACACTAGAGACAATGTACAATTTTACAGAAGCCAGTATTAATGTACAAACCTCTACATCTGTGGAGTGTGGGAGGAAACTGGAGCAATCGGAGAAAACCCACGCGGTCACAGGAAAACGTACAAACTCCATTCAGACAGCACCCGTGGTCAGGATTGAACCCGGATCTCTGGCGCTGACAGCAACTCTACCACTGCGCCGCCTTGCCGCCTCCAAACTTATCACCAAATGCAGAGAACTGGGCCTTTTAGCCCTGTCCCACGTTACGAGTTTATTCCAAGAGCTCTTCTGAGTTTAAAAAAATTCAAATTCATGGTAAGCACGGAGAATGAATGTAGCGGGTACGTCGGAGCTCGGGGACGTCTCTTAGCGCCAACGGCAGGTACTCGGGAAGAATCGCTAACGGCAGGTAAGCACGGGAAGACTCGTGAAGATTTTTCAACATGTTGAAAAATGTCCACGAGAGCCCCAAGTACCGACAAGTGGCCATTACCGTAAATCTCCGAGTTCGAATCAGGGCAAACTCGGGAGAACTCTTGGAATGAACTCGTACCGTGGGACAGGGCTTTAAGTAATTGGATCCTCAACTTCCTCATCAACGACCACAATCAGTATGAATTGGCAACAACGCTTCCTCCCTTGATAACCATCAGTGCGGGAGCACCTGAAGGCTGCGTGCTCAGTCTCCTGCTCCACTCACTCTATCGTCATGGCTGTGTAGCCGGGCACAGGTCCGATTCTATTTATAAATTGTCCCACAACACCACCATTGTTGGGTGAATAATGGGTAATGAGTCAGAGTACAGGACTGAAAATCTGACTGAGTTGTGCCACAACAACAACCATGCTCCCAACAACAGCAAGACCATGGGAGCTGATCGTGGACTAGAGGAGAGGAAGGCTAAGTATCCATGAATCTGGACAAGGGTCTCTACCCGAAACGTCATCCATTCCTTCTCTCCAGAGATGCTGCCTGTCCCGCTGAGTTACTCCGGCTTCTTGTCTCTATCTTAGGATCCACGAACGTGTCTTCATCAATGGGACGGCAGGTATGTCAGAGGCCTGTTCTGAGCTAACATTATTTCAAAGACATTTCCGTAACTATGGCCGGATAACTGCGAAAAAACAAATACTTAAATTTTGGAACCAGACAACAGTCCCTACAGTGAAGATGTGGATCACAAACATGTCCGAGACACTACATTTGGAAAACATTAGGCTTGGCTTGGCAGAAAAAGCAGATCAATTTCTTAAAACATGGACACCCTTCACCAAATTCTTACTAGAATAGCATGGTGCAACACAAATTTAAATTTAAAATCGATGCCGGGTTGGGTGAGGTGGGCGGGATGGGGGGGATGAGGGGCAGGTATATCTCCACCTTTCTTTTTCTTTTTTCTTATTTCTATATCTATCGGCCACACTACTTGGGTAGTTTAGGGATCTTTCCTTTGTTCTTATTCGAGCTATCTTTTCACTTTCCACTTTTTCCCTCTCTTGTTCTCTTTTTCTTTTCTTTTTTTCATTTTCAGGTTATAAGGTTAAAAGTGAAGCTGTACAATAATTGTATAATTTTAGATGCCGAATGTTTTATCTTTGTACAATTGCTTCTAAAAATTCAACGGGACGGCAGTGGAGCGAGTCCTGGGCGGGCATATCTCTGGAGAACTATCCTGGGTCCAGCACGTTGACGCCAAGTTAAACTCATTTCCTCTGCCCGCATGTGCTCCATATCCCCCCATTCTCTGCTCATCCATGTGCCAATCCAAAAGCCTTTTAAGCTGCACTATCGTATCTGCTTCCAGCCCCCCCACCCCTCAAACCTGGCCTACACCTGGCCCACATAAATGGCAAACCATTAGGTTGCCCAAGAAGTTGGACAACATATAGGCACATGGCAGTGCGGGGAGTGGAGGGACATGGATCACAATACAGGAAGATTAAATCCGTTGAGCTGAGTTTAGTTCATTGTCGTGTGTACCGAGGTACAGTGAAAAGCTTTTGTTGCATGCTAACCAGTCAGCGGAAAGACAATACATGATTACAATCGAGCCGTCCACAGTGTACAGATACACGATAAAGGGAATAACGTTTAATGCAAGGTAAAGTTCGATCAAAGATAGACCCAAGGTTTCCAATGAGGTAAATAGTAGCCCAGGACCGCCCTCTAGTTGTTGATAGGATGGTTCCGTTGCCTGATAACAGCTGGGAAGAAACTGTCCCTGAATCTTTTTTTTTTTTTTTACCATACATAATGATTTTATTCAGAACAAACAAAAATACAAATCAGTAACACGATCAAAGAATGCCCATATTGGCATTCTACAAAGTTATCAATTAAAATATTAACATTTTTATCAATAATACACTCGACCTGTGAGGTGGAACGTGTTTCTAGCTTCAGGTTCCTGGGAGTCAACATCTCCGATGACCTCTCTTGGACCCACAATACCTCTACTCTGATCAAGAAGGCTCACCAGTGTCTCTTCTTCCTGAGGAGACTGAAGAAGGTCCATCTGTCTCCTCAGATCCTGGTGAACTTCTACCGCTGCACCATCGAGAGCATCCTTACCAACTGCATCACAGTATGGTATGGCAACTGCTCTGTCTCCGACCGGAAGGCATTGCAGAGGGTGGTGAAAATTGCCCAACGCATCACCGGTTCCACACTCCCCTCCATTGAGTCTGTCCAAAGCAAGCGTTGTCTGTGGAGGGCGCTCGGCATCGCCAAGGACTGCTCTCACCCCAACCATGGACTGTTTACCCTCCTACCATCCGGGAGGCGCTACAGGTCTCTCCGTTGCCGAACCAGCAGGTCGAGGAACAGCTTCTTCCCTGCGGCTGTCACTCTACTCAACAACGTACCTCGGTGACTGCCAATCACCACCCCCCCCCCGGACACTTATTATTATTTATTCAAATCATTTGCTATGTCGCTCTTCCAGGGAGATGCTAAATGCATTTCGTTGTCTCTGTACTGTACACTGACAATGACAATTAAAATTGAATCTGAATCTTAATCTGAATCTGAATCTGAATCTGACCTCCTGCGGCAACTGGCATTCACAGACGGCCTCCAGAGTCCCCGTGGACACCGTGTGTTCTCTCTCCATAGACACGTGGGCACGGACGTAACCCCGGGAAAGGGGCGGGCAGCCGACCGCAGTGAGGCCATCGACTGCCCGCTGCCTGGAACTGTCCCTGAATCTGGAGCTGTACGTTTTACACTGTCTGGGGGAGGGGAGAAGAAGGAGTGGTCCATGATTATGCTGTGATTTAGTGAGACAACATGTTCAGCACAGACATTGAGGGCCGAAGGGCCCATCCTGTGCTGTCCTGCTCTATGCTCCATGTAACAGATGATCAGAATGTTACTGTACAACCTGGACCAGTATTCCCCATTGATCTATTGCCTGCCCCTACACAGCCCAGACCACTGTAATACATCGCACATTGCAGGAGGTTACGCATTCATCATCTCTAAGCTCAGTCGGCAGTCTTCAGGGACAGAGAATGGATAAATGTAAAGGCAGCAAACCCGGGATGAATATAAAGAGCATGAATAATGACCGGCCATAATGAAATGCCGCAGTCGATGAGATGTGAGGTCACCGTGGGGTCAGCACCACACAGGATAAAATGAGAGGAAAGAACTGCAGATGCTGGTTTAACTCGAAGATAGACACAAAATGCTGGAGTAACTCAGCGGGACGGCAGCATCTCTAGGGAGAAGCAGTGGGTGATGTTTCGGGTCCAGACCCTTCTTCAGAAGATGCTGCCTGTCCCGCTGAGTTACTCCAGCATTTTGTGTCTACCTGGGATACAATGAGAGTGAGCTGACATCTTACTGGTATCTTCAGCAAAGCGCAGGACCCTGAACTGAAGATGGCTTCCGACCCAAAACGTTGCCTGTCCATTCCCTCCGCAGAGGCTGACTGACCCATTGTTCCTCCAGCAGTTTGTGTTTTGCTCATTTTTTTAAATTTTAATCGGAAGCCAGTCAATAGAGTTCATGGGAAGTTCCTGCACACTAAAACACCTCGGAATCAAACACTTTAATGTAAAGATAGGCACAAAATGCTGGAGTAACTCAGCAGGACAGGCAGCATCTTCTGAAGAAGGGTCTCGACCCGAAACGTCACCCATTTCTTCTATCCGGAGATGCTGCCTGTCCCGCTGAGTTACTCCAGCATTTTGTGTCTATCTTTGGTGTAAATCAGCATCTGTAGTTCCTTCCTGTTCACGTTTGTAGTTGGTTGTGGGAAGGTATCTGTTCCTGAACCTGGTGGTGTTGGACTTCAGGCTTGTGTACCTCCTGCCCGACTGTAGCAGCGGCAAAAGGACGTAGCCCGGATGGTGGGGATCATTGATGATAGATGCCACCGCCTTCAGGCAGCGCCTGGTGTAGATGTTTCCGATGGTGGGGAGGGCTGTGGCCGTGATCGACAGGGCTGAGTCCGCCACTCTCTGCAGCCTCTAGCGTTCCTGTGCGTTGGAATGGCGGTACCAGGCCGTGACGCGACCAGTCAGGATACCTTCTACATTACATCTATCTTAGTTTAGTTTAGTTTGGAGATACAGCTCGGAAACAGGCCCTTCGGCCCACCAAATCCGCGCCGACCAGCGATCCTAGCACACTAACAGTCTAACCTATCCTACACATACTAGGGACAATTTTCATTTATACCAAGTCAATTGACCTGGACGTCTTTGGAGTGTGGGAGTGAACCGAAGGTCTCGGAGAAAACCCACACAGGTCCCGGGGAGAACGTACAAACTCCGCACAGACAGCACCCGTAGTCAGGATGCAACCCGGGTCCCTGGCGCTGTGAGGCAGCAGCTCTACCGCTGTGCCACTGTGCCGCCCTGTATCTGTACAAGTTTCTTGGAGTATCCAGTGATGAAGTGGAGAAAGAAGTGATAGAAAGCTTGTGAGCAGTCAGTTGATTTTAAACTTTCCATGAGTAGACAAAACTGCCAATAGAATAATGGTTAGTAATTAATATTCAGAGCACATTTACTGGGTCTGAAACCAAGGAAAATCATGACTGAAGTAACAAATTAGTATTCATGTGAAGGTGAATTTATCATAACATTCGGCAGAAGAATCTTAGTCAGCTGTACTAATTTGAGGCAATATAAAATATAACAATTAAATCTTTTATGCTTATTATTTGGGGATAAAGTTAATTCACAATCCTAATGGAAGCCGAGTATGTTTCTGTGTGTGTTTGCAAAGTGTATAATTTAGTTTAGAGCAGTGGTTCCCAACCTTTTTTTCAGCCCTGCCCCACCTAATCACCTCTAAAATCCTGATGCCCCCCCTTGCTTTCCCTTGAGAGAAAACGGAGGAAATAGATATTATAAGGGTAACTTAGCAAAAGCTCTTTGAATCACATTTCTAAATCCAATTCAATAAATAAGGTTCTCCCACGACCTCGCGCGCTTCATGCGACGTGCATGAAGAGCGATGGCGCGGTGATTATGTAATAACTACACAATAAGGACCTTTTTTACCCCAAAAAAATTATTTACTCAAAATAACATCTGAAACGTAAACTACATACGTTTACCTGATGGAAAATCCAAAAAAATAAAAATCGAAAATTTGGACCCAGACCTCCTCAGTCGCACTCAATTGCCCCCCTTAAAAATCAAATTTCCCCCCTGTGGGGCATAGGTCCCGCGTTGGGAACCACTGGTTTAGAGATACAGCGTGGAAACAGGCCCTTCGGCCCACCGGGTCTGCGCCGACCAGCGATCACTGCGTACACCAGCACTATCCTGCACACACTGGGGGCAATTTAGGAAAGCCAATTAACCGACAAACCTGCGCGTCTTTTGGAATGTGGGGGGAAACTGGAGCACCTGGAGAAAACCCACACAGGTCACGAGGAGAACGTCCAAACTCCGCACAGACAGCACCCGCAGTCAGGATTGAACCCGGGTCCCTGGCGCTGTGAGGCAGCAGCTCTAACAGTGATGTAAAAGTCTGCCACAGAAACAGTATTTGCTAAATGCTGAGCATTGATCAAAATGCTTTAAAAATCTTTATTTTTGTGGAAAAAACATCCTGGACAGCATCATGATTTGAAGCTGGAGAAAATGTCAACATTGGAGCTCGAGGCAAGAACACATCCTGGACATTGAACCTGTTTCTGCATTGATAAAGACCATAGCAACTCCTGCTCAGCATCTGCAGGAGAAGGCAGGAACGGGGTACTGATTGGTTATGATCAGCCATGATCACATTGAATGGCGGTGCTGGCTCGAAGGGCCGAATGGCCTACTCCTGTACCTATTGTCTATTGTCTGCTCCAAGATCCTTTGCATCTGTTCATGTTCTAGAGCCATACAATGTGGAAACAGGCCCTTAGGCCCAACTTGGCCACACCATGTTTATTCCCCGTTATTGAGAGAGATCGCTGTTTCCATAAACACAGTTTTTGCTTGACCTTTGCTGTCCTTTGATGTGAAGAGGAAATCTGTCCAGGATGGGGCTGAAACATCCGGCCTCGTAAGGCCATGAGGGATAGGAGTAGAATTAGACCAATCAATCCGTCAAGTCTACTCCGCCATTCAATCGTGGCGGATCTGTCTCCCCCTCCTAACCCCATTCTCCTGCCTTTAATTCTGAGGTTGTGACCTCTGGTTCTAGACTCTCCCACTAGTGGAAACATCCTCTCCACATCCACAGTGTCTCACAGCTTTGCATCTTTGACCATCTCCATCAGGAGCTTGGAGTTGCTGATGTCCAGTCTGTTGTCAGCACTGTGGATCATCCAGCCACATCGATGATCATAATAATCATAATCACAATCATAATCGTAATTTAGTAGCCAACTATGTTTTGCAACATACCAGGAATTTGATTTTGCCATACAGTCATACCAAAAAAGCACCAAGACACACAACTACATTAAAAGTCGACATAAACATCCACCACAGCGGCTCCTCCACATTCCCCACTGTGATGGAAGGCAATAAAGACTTACCTTCTTTCCTCATTTCCTCCCGCGGTCGGGGAAGTCGAACCATCTGCAGCTGGCGATTCGAGCTCCGACGTCAGGGTGGTCTAAGCTCCCGCATCCTGCGGCGTGGAGTCCCCGAAACCAGCCGCTAACCAGGGACTGTGAGCTCCACGATGTTCAAGTCCGCAGCTCCCGCAAGTTGGAGCACCAAAGGCCGACCCCTGGCTAATGGGTTGCCTGCTCCGAGATGGTAAAGTCCACATGTTCTAGAAGTCCCAAACAAGAGGTCGCCAGCTCCACGATGTTAGGCCGCAGTGCGGACGGAGTTACGACACGGAAAAAGTTGCATCTCCGTCGAGGAAAGAGATAAGCAAACCCACCCCCCCACCACCCTCCCCCCTCCCCCACCCACCCTAACCCCCCCACCCCCCAACCCCCCCCCCCCCCAACCCCACTACCACCCCCCACCCTACCCCCCACCCCACTCCCCACCCCCAACCCACCCCCTCCCCCACCCCACCAACCCCCCACCCCACCCCACCCCACCCCTCCCCAACCCTACCCCACCCCACCCTACCACCCCACCCCCACCCCACCCCACCCCACCCCTCCCCCCCACCCAATCCCTGCCCACCCCACCCCCCCCCCTCCCCACCCCACCCCACCCACTGCCCCCCCCCACCCCATGATTAAATGGTGGAGTATACTTGATGGGCTGAATGGCCTAATTCAACTCCTATTCCTTATGACCTTATGATGTGCGGGTTTGTAGGTTAACTGACCCTCTGTAAATTGCTCTTAGTGTGTAGGGAGTGGATGAGAAAATGGGATAATATAGAACTAGTGTGAACGGATGATGGATGGTCAGCATGGACTCGGTGGACCGAAGGTCCTGTTTTAATGCTGTGCCTCTAAGCTTAAATTCAACTTAAGCAAACATGAATCAAAGTCCTGGCACAGATCAGAACCAGCTTCGCACTTCCACACAGCAGGTTGAGATTTATTCTCACAGCCTCGAGACAGAATTTACTCTAAATAAATTAATCTGTGTCTGCTGGCCAGACTATTCTGCTCATTGCTTGCAATGAAGCATCTCCAGCCGAGTGCTGCCTGGCCAACTCATCTGTGTGAAGATAGAGAATCAGCTTATGATTTGGTCCAGCAGACACCAGGTGATGGTAAAGCCCAGGACATGTGACAAAGGAGGAGCCACCTTCCCTCCCTCCCTCCCTCCCTCCCTCCCTCCCTCCCTCCCTCCCTCCCCCTCCCTCCCTCCCCTCCCTCCCTCTCCCTCCCTCCTCCCTCCCTCCCTCCCTCCCTCCCTCCCTCCCTTCCCTCCCTCCCTCCCCCTCCCTCCTCCCCCTCCCTCCCTCCCTCCCCTCCCTCCCTCCCTCCCCTCCTCCCTCCCTCCCCTCCTTCCCCCCCTCCCCCCTCCCTCCCTCCCTTTCCCTGACCTCCCTCCCTATCCCTTGTGTGGAGTTTATGATTGTGAGTTGAGTTTTGTCACGTGACTGAGTACAGTGAAAAACGTTTACTGCGTGCTATCCAGGCCCCTGGTTCTATAATATTGGTGAATGGGTTGGTACCTCTGAGTGTATAGCAAGGACTGTACAGTAGCATGATAACCAAGGGGAACCTAAGCTGTTCCTGAGTCTGGTGGTGCAAGCTTTCAAGCTTCTGTACCTTCTGCCGGATGGGAGTCAAGAGAAGAAGGAATGACCGGGTTGGGACTAGTCTTTGATTGTGTTGCCAAAAACAGCAGTTCGGGCAGCATCTCTGGAGAACATGGTTAGGTGACCCCATTTGGGTTCGGGACCCTTCTTCAGACTGATTGTAGAGTGTCGGGGGTGGGGGAGTGGGGAAGACTGAAGAGGGGTGGGTGCAAGACAAAGCCTGGCAAGGAATAAGTTGAATACAGGTGAAGGTTACTTTTGGATAGGCAGATGGTGGACAAAGGCCAGAGGTGAGAACATAGAAACATAGAAACATAGAAAAGAGGTGCAGAAGTAAGCCATTCGGCCCTTCGAGCCAGCTCCGCCATTCAATATCATGATGGCTGATCATCCAGAATCTGTACCCTGTTCCTAATTTCTCCCCATATCCCATGATTCTGTTGGCCCTAAGAGCTAAATCTAACTCTTTCTTGACAACATCCAGTGAATTGGCCTCCACTGCATTCTGTGGCAAATAATTCCACAGATTCACAACTCTTTGGGTGAAAATGTTTTTCCTCATCTCAGTCCTAAATGGCCTACCCCTTATTATTAAACTGTGACCCCTGGTTCTGGACTCCCCCAACATCGGGAACATTGTTCCTGCATTTAGCCTGTCCAATCCCTTCTATCCAAGATAGAATGTTTGAGACAAAGGATCGAAAAGTAGTGAAGTGTGAAGCGAGAGGAACTAGGTCTGAGCCCAGGTGGGAAAAGGAAGAGGGGGAGAGTTTTGTAGTCACCTAAAATATAGTGATTATGTTGGCTGCTTTACGCCTGACTGTACATCATCCCCTCCCCCTTTTCCTCCATCTAGATCATCTACCACCCTCTATTCCATCCCCTTCTCCTCCCTTTCAGACCTGGTGCAAGCTTTTAACCGAAAAACATCAAATCACACCTATTTTCCCTCCACAACTTCTGCCAGTCCCACTAAGTTCTTGCAGTGTGTAGGAAGGAACTGCAGATGCTGGTTGACACCGAAGATAGACACAAAGTGCTGGAGTAACTCAGTGGATCAGGCAGCATCAGTGGAGAGAAGTCATAGATGACGTTTCGTGTCAGGTGGGTAGAAGGGTTCCGATCTGAAACGTCACCTGTCCCTTTGCTCCAGAGATGCTGCCTGACCCGCTGACTTACACCAGCGCTTTGTGTTTATCTTTAGTTCCTCCGGTGTTCTGTGTCTAGATTCCAGCATCTGCAGGCTTTTATGTCTTGATCTAAAATCACAATGGGCTCATGGTCTAACTGTGTACCAATGTAAGGAGGGCAAAAATAGACACAAAGTGCCGGAGTAACTCGGGTCAGGCAGCATCTCTGGAGACCATGGAGACCATGGAGACCATGGAGACCATGGATAAGTGACGTTTTGGGCTGAGACTTTTCTTCACATTGATTGTAGGGATTGGCAGAAAGCTGGAAGAGAGGAGGGGCAGGACAATGCATGGCAGGTAATAGGTGACAAACGGATTGAAGGGTTGCGAAGTGAAGCGAAGTAATTGTGAAGCCGGAGGAAGGAATGAAGGTGGTGGGGGGGGGGGGGGGGGGGGAGAAGGGGGGGAGGGGGATGGGGGGAGGGGGAGGGGTAAATTGGAAATTGGTGCAGCACTGGGGAGGAGGGGGTGAGGGCTGTGGGTAAGAAAGGGGAGGGGACGGAGGGAGAGAGGTTACCTAAAACTGGAGAATTCAACGGCTATACTGAAGATATACCCAAAAAGCTGGAGTAACTCAGCAAGGTCAGGCAGCATCTCTGGAGAAAAGGAATAGGTGACGGTTATATGTTGCATTCCAATAAAAAACGTCATCCATTTCTAGTGTCGCCAACTTTCTCAGTCCCAAATAAGGGACAAAAGGTCAAAATACGGGACAAATTCCCGACGGCAATTCGTTGACCGACTTTGCCGTGGCTGGGTGAATGATGAGTTGGCCCGGGTGCTGGACTGCACACAAAGCCCAGCCAGCGGGCCAGCTGAGGAGTTTTGGCCCGGGCCGCGCGACGTCGCTCGCAAAGTCCGGCGCCCCGTCCAACTCATGAACCGATGATCGGCCATGAGAAGGAGGGGTGGTGGTGGTGTCGGCGGTAAGCGAAGGTCTGAAGGTCGGACAGCTGGCCGGGCTGCCGACCGACGGGGCCACGGGCGAGACGCTGCTGCTGCTGCACTCCACGGGCTGCACTACGTCGGGACGGGCGAGGCGGGGCCGGACACGGCGCTCTGACCCGACCGTCCCCTCGACCTGAGTAGCAGCGGTCAAAACCGGGACAAGGGCATTGTGTTTAAGAAGGAACTGCAGATGATGGAAAATCAAAGGTAGACAAAAGTGCTGGAGAAACTCAGCGGGTGCAGCAGCATCTATGGAGCGAAGGAAATAGGCAACGTTTCCGTGCCGGGCCCGAAACGTTGCCTATTTCCTTCCCTCCATTGATGCTGCTGCACCCGCTGAGTTTCTCCAGCACTTTTGTCTACCTACGGGAAAAGGGCAGTCCCATATAGGACAAACCAATTTAGCCTAATATACGGGATGTCCCGGCTAATACAGGACAGTCGGCAACCCTACCCATTTCTATTCTACAGAGATGCAGCCTGTCCCGCTGAGTTACTCCAGCATTTTGTGTCTATCTTCAGTTTAAACCAGCATCTGTAGTTCCTTCCTCCACGCTCCATGATCCTAGCATTGGGTCGTGAGCTATCCAAGTGGAATATGAGTATCAGTGGAGGACAGCTTGGCAGTTGCGGAGGTAATGAGATGGCAGATGGCTTTGGCGTGGCCCACTGTCCCCATGATGAGCTGACAGACGTCCGGCTGGCCGAGCTAACGCACGTGCTCACGGGCAGAGTGAGCTTGTGGTGTAGATCAGTGTAGTCAGCGAGCTTTATCTGCCTCGGGTGCTCCGTAAACACACACAGAAACAAACAGACTAATGCCCCTGTCCCACTTTTGTCAGTCTCCCTACCTGCTTCCACTGCCTGCAACCTCCGGCAACCACCTGCAACCTCCGGGAACCGCACGGAAACCTTGGGTGGGACGCAAGGTATCCAGAGGTTTCCGTTTAGGTTTCCTAAGTGGGACAGGGGCATTAGACACAAAATGTGGGAATAACCCAACGGGACAGGCAGCATCGCTGGAGAGAAGGAATTGGTGACGTTTCGGATCGAGACCCTAACCTAATGGACTTTGTTTAGTTTAGTTTAGAGATACAGCGTGGAAACAGGCCCTTCGGCCCACCGAGCACATTCTGAGGTTGTTTTTCCCCAATCTCCCAATCTATATTGTTGCAATGTTTGCACTTGATCTATCTGTATTTCTCCATAGCGGTGACAGTATATTCCTCACTCTGTTTATTTCTCCTTTTGCACCGCCTGCTGTACTCATGCGCAGTCTGATGTGTATGGACAGCACACAACACAAATCAGCTCACTGTGTTTCAGTGCGATCTACAACAGCAAATCAATACCAGCTCCAGCACTCGCTCACACGGAGCCTTCTGTCAGCGTTTTAGAGTTTAGAGAATGTAGAGAGATACAGCGCGGAAACAGGCCCTTCAGCCCACCGAGTCTGTGCCGACCAGCGATCCCCGCACACTAACACTATCCTACACACTAGGGACAATTTACTATTTGACCAAAGCCAATTATCCTACAAACCTGTACGTCTTTGGGATATGGGTGGAGACTCGAGCACCCGGAGAAACCCCACGCAAGTCACAGGGAGAACGTACAAACTCCGTACAGACAGCACCTGTAGTCAGGATCGAACCCAGGTCCCTGGTGCTGTGAGGCAGCAACTCTACCGCTGCGCCACCGTGCCACCCTGACTTGTAGGGTTTAAACCAATATGAAAGATATTAACGATAGTAAATCAACGGGCCAGGGAGCAACTCTGCCTCAGAGGGCGGTGGAGGCCGGTTCTCTGGATACTTTCAAGAGAGAGCTAGATAGGACTCTTAAAGATAGCGGAGTCAGGGGATATGGGGAGAAGGCAGGAAAGGGGTATTGATTGTGGATGATCAGCCATGATCATATTGAATGACGGTGCTGGCTCAAAGGGCCGAATGGCCTCCTCCTGCACCTATTGTCTATTGAACCTTCCTCAGTAGTCTGAGCAAAAGTCACCTGTCCATGTTCTCCAGAGATGCTGCCTGACCTGCTGAGTTACTCCGGCACTTTGTGTCTATCTTTGGTACAAACCAACATCTGCAGTTAACGGTCTCCACATAAAATATATTAAAATGCTTTTAAAAATATAAAAGTAAAAGGGCACAAAGAGTCTAATAAATAATTTAAAATGAAACCAAAACAGAGAGGAGGCGGAGCGAGGTGTGCGGTTAGCCCCTTCCAGGGAGTTGAGCTCTTACAGCAGGAGTGAGATGCACTTAGAATGCCTGCACTCCCGCATGTAATGTATCAACTGCTGGCTGTCTGTCAGTCAGACGCAGCGGGCCGTGATGTGGGGCTGAGTGAAGAGACAGGAAAACAAAAGCAGGGACTCTATGCATTGGTTAGCACGGTGGCGCAGCGGTAGAGTTGCTGCCTTACAGTGCCAGGGACCCGGGTTCGATCCTGACCACGGGTGCTTGTCTGTACGTAGTTTGTACGCTCTCGCCGTGACCTGCGTGGGGTTTCTCACAGTGCTCCGGTTTCCTCCCATGTATCTAAGTGCTTACTGTAGTGATACTTGTACTGAACTGTGTACAAAAATGAATTTCCCTGTACCTCGATACATGCGACAAATAAAGTACCGTACCACACCGCACTCCAAAGACGTGCAGGTTTGTAGGATAATTGGCTTTGGTCAAATAGTAAATTGTCCCTAGCGTGTGTAGGATAGTGTGAGTGTGCGGGGATCGCTGGTCGGCGTGGACTCGGTGGGCTGAAGGGCCTGTTTCCGTGCTATATCTCTCTACGTTCTCTAAACATAGAAACATAGAAAATAGCAGGAGTAGGCCATTCGGCCCTTCGAGCCTGCACCGCCATTCAATATGATCATGGCTGATCATCCAACTCAGTATCCTGTACCTGCCTTCTCTCCATACCCCCTGATCCTTTTAGCCACAAGGGCCACATATAACTTCCTCTTAAATATAGCCAATGAACTGGCCTCAACTACCTTCTGTGGCAGAGAATTCCAGAGATTCACCACTCTCTGTGTGAAAAATGTTTTTCTCATCTCGGTCCTAAGAGATTTCCCCCTTATCGTTAAACTGTGACCCCCTTGTTCTGGACTTCCCCAACATCGGGAACAATCTTCCTGCATCTAGCCTGTCCAACCCCTTAAGAATTTTGTACGTTTCTATAAGATCCCCTCTCAATCTTCTAAACTCTAAGACTTTGACAGAAGACTCCGTGTGAGCGAGTGTTGGAGCTGGTACTGATTTACTGTTGTAGATCGCACTGAAACACAGTGAGGAGCTTTGTGTTGTGTGCTGTCCACGCACATCAGACTGCGCATGAGTACAGCAAAAGGGAAAATAAACAGCGTGAGGAATACGGAGTGCGGCACGGTGGCGCAGCAGTACAGTTGCTGCCTTACAGCGCCAGTTACCCAGGTTCAATCCTGACTACAGGTGCTGTATGTGCGGAGTTTGTACGTTCTCCCCGTGACCATGTGGGTTTTCTCCGGGTGCTCCGGTTTCCTCCCACACTCCAAAGACGTACAATTTTGTTGGTTAATTGGCTTTGGTAAAATTGTAAATTATCCCTAGTGTGTAGAATAGTGTTAGTGTGCTGGGATCGCTGGTCGGTGCGGACTCGATGGGCAGAAATTCCTGTTTCCACACTGTATCTCTAAACTAAACTAAAGAATTAAAGAAACCGAACGTCTCATTCACTCTATTTTTTAATTTTGATTTTTGAATATCCAGGTCCTTTCCCTTTGGTATTGAACATAATAAACAGGGAATAGACACAAGAAGCTGCAGCATCTCAGCGGTTCAGACAGCATCACTGGAGAAAAGGAATACGTGACGTTTCAGGTCGAGACCTTTCTTCAGACTCCATATCCATGTGTCTGTCATAAAGTCTCTTAAATGCCACTGTGGTATCTGTCTCCACCACCACCCCCGGCAGCGCCTGACTACGGGTGCTGCCTGTGTGGAGTTTGCACATTCTCCCTCTGACCACATGGGTCGTCTCCAGGTACTCCGTTTCCTCCCACACTCCAAAGACGTACAGGTTTGGAGGTAAATTGGCTTCAGTAAAAATTGTGTAAGGTGGCTTGTGTGTAGGATGGTGTTAGTGATCGCTGGTCGGAGCGGCCTCGATGTTTTCCAGGCTGCATCTCTACCTTAACATTCCAGGAGCCTCCCACCCACAAGCCCCTTAAATCGCACGATACAGCTGCCAACCTCTGGAATAAGATGGAGTTCCTCTGAACATTCTACAACTCGAATTAGCTCCTCAGTCAGCATAATAGGTTGAAACTCAACGTCACCTCAGACTAATGTGGCCATCATGGGGCGAGCAGTGGTCCCCTGATTACAGATGAGACTGCCCGCACTAATCATTATTTTGAAAACTAGGACCAGGGCAGAAACAGAGGATCAAAGGTTCAAATTTACTTGTCCCATGCACCATAAGGTGCAGTGAAATGTAATTTACCATGCAGCATTACAATTAAAAAAGGACACAATACACAATAATTCAACACAGACATCCACCATGGCATTCTTCACTGTGGTGGAAGGCAATACAGTTCAGACAGTCCTCCTCCTCCTCCTCCCTTGTTCCCCCGTGGTCGAGTCCCTGACCCTCCGTAGTCGCCGCTATGGACGGCCCGATTTTCAAGCCCTCTGGTCGGGATGGTCGGAACGCCAATGTCGGGACAGGTCGAGCACACCCCTGAGCTCCCAAATCGGCCACCTTCTTACTGGAGACAGCGGCTTCAAGATGTTGTAGGCCGCAGGCCGGCGGTCGGAGCTCTTCTCTGGCGATCCCACGGCAAGGGGTTGCCCGCTCCAGAGAAGAGGTTCCCTGCAGGAAATAGCAAACCGTTCCCAATCCCAATACAACGGCGAGTACAATACTGAAATGTGTACCAGTCGTCCCCACCAACTCTCACCAACTTCTACAAATGCGCCGTAGAAAGCATTTTATTGGCATGCATCACAGCACGGTTTGGGAACAACTCCATTCAAGGCTGCAAGAAATTCCAGTGAATATGTGGATGCAGCCCAGACCATCAAGCTCCATTCCGTTGACTTAATTTACACCTCACGCTGCCTCGGCAAGGCCAGCAGCATAATCAAGGACCAGTCGCACCCTGGCCACTCCCTCGTCTCCCCTCTCCCATCAGGCAAGAGGTACAGAAGTGTGAAAACGCACACCTCCAGATTCAGGGACAGTTTCTTCCCAGCTGTTATCAGGCAACTGAATCATCCTACCACAGCCAGAGACCGGTCCTGACCTACCATCTACCTCATTGGAGATCCTCGGACTATCTTTAATCAGACTTTACTGGACTTTATCTTGCACTCAACGTTATTCCTTTATCCTATATCTGTACACTGTAAATGGCTCGATTGGAATCATGTATTATCTTTCTGTTGACTGGTTAGCACGCAACAAAACTTTTAACTGTACCTTGGCACACGTCACAATAAACTAAACTAAACTAAACCAAACTAAACTAAACTATAACAACCCCCTTTCCCTGCCCTTTTCATCCACACATCCCTCTTTCTTCCCCCCCACCCCCCACCTTTCTCCCTTGTTCAGCCCCACCTTTTTCGCACCTGTTTCTCCCCACCCCTTCCAACTACATTCCTTCCTCTGGCTTCACAATTCGCAACTCCTCAATCATTTTGTGTCACACCTTTTTTGTTCATCTCAGCCCTTTGACCATTTGCTTATCTTTGTCCCGCCTCTCCTCCCTCCTAGCTTTTCATACTCACCTCCCCATCCCCCTTACAATTAGTCTGATGAAGGGTCCCGACCCGAAACGTTACCTATCCATGTCCTCCAGAGATGCTGCCTGACACGCTGAGTTACTCCAGCACTTTGTGTCATTTTCTACATCCATCTAAAGTACCTGAACCTATACAAATCACAGGCACAAATTAATTTATTTCCATTCTTTCACACTGATATAAGATGCCTTTCAATACATCAAAGTACTGAATTAAATATAATAAGAGGGAACTGCAGATGTTAGTTTATACAAAAGGCAGGCGCTAAAATGCTGGAGTAACTCAGCAGGCCAGGCAGCATCTCTGGAGAACATGGATAGGTGACGTTTCGGGTCAGGTCTCTTCTTCAGTCTGAAGAAAGGTCACCAATTCTACACTAACTGCATTATTCAGTGGGAGGTGGGCACATAAATATTAAGAAGCTCTTGTACACTGTTTTAAACTGAGCCACAGTGCAGAAGTTTTTCATATGGAATAGAAAGAAATAAGAAGCTATTTGCAAGCTAGGAGGTAGGAACAAGGACACAGAGGCCACTTTGAACCCTGGATCCGCAGTTAAAATCAGGTCAATATTGTTAGTAGAAGCAGGCCAGGGACATGACAGGTGGAAGTCCACCTGAAGAACGGCCAGCATCACAGCAAGGTGGACCTCTGCACGTAAGATTCACGTACGTCTTGAAGGCTTGCACTGAATTGCACTGAAATGAATGTAAATGGGTATTTGAGCTGCGATTACAGTTTACCTCTGCTGATGTAAGTTGTTAAGATCACTCCTCCTGGGGTTACAAGGGCTTGGGTAATGCACAGGTTCCACTGCATAAGTCGTCCATCTTAGAGGCTCTCATGTCCATCTTGGTCAGAAAAAACTGGAGTCTGAAGAAGGATCCCAAACCAAAACGTCCCCTATCCATGTTATAGAGTCATAGAGTCATACAGTGTGGAAAAAGGCCCTTCGGACCAAGATGTCCTATCTACACACATGTCCCATTTACCTGCGCTTGGTCCATATCCCTCCAAACCTGTCCTATCCATGTACCTGTCGAATTGCTTCTTAAACGTTTCAATAGTTACAACGTTAAACGTTACAATCTAAACTATCTCCTCTGGCAGCTCGTTCTTTACGCTCCACCGCCCTTTTTGTGAAAAAGTGACCTCTCATGTTCCTACTAAATCTTTCCCCCTTAAACCTCTACCCTTTGGTTCTTGGTTTCCCTACTCTGGGCAAGAGACTCTGTGCATCAACCCGATCTATTCCTCTCATGATTTTATAAACCTCTATAAGATCACCCCTCATCCTCCTGCGCTCCAAGGACTAGAATCCCAACCTCTCCCTATAGCTCCGACCCTCGATTCCTGGCAACATCCTCGTAAATCTTCCGCGCACCCTTTCAAACTCCAATGTTCTCCTGAGATGCTGCCTGGCCCGCTGACTTACCCCAGCACTTATTGTCTTTTTTTTGTAAACTGTCATCTGCAGTTCCTTGTTTCTATATTTTGCTTTGCCTGGGCAAGCCTGTTTCAATGCTATATGACCACGGAAATACACAAGATTCACTCATTGAGGGGTAGCCTTTGCTCCATAGTATTGTAATGAATTGAATAAAAAGCACATAAGGCCGATAAGAAAGAAGAATGACTAAAAGTGGAGAGAGAAAGGAAACGTACTCCGTATGTATGTTGGGTTTCTGCAGTTAATATTATGGGAGCTCATTCATAAATACTAATTCCCATGAATCAGGTGCCTGGATATTCCCCATGTTTCCAGTGACTCTAACAAACTTCCACTGAAAGTACACTGTCGGGATGCATCACAGCTTGGTTTAGGAACAGCTCTGCCCAAGACGGCAAGAAATTGCAGAGTTCTGAATGTAGCCCAGTCCGTCACACAGACCAGACTCCCCGCCATCGACTCCATCTACACTTCACGCTGCCTCGGGAAAGCAGCCAACATAATCAAAGGCTTGTCCCACCCCGGTCATTCCTTCTTCTCCCTGCTCCGATCCAGCAGAAGGTACAGAAGCTTGAAAGCGCGCACCACCAGACTCAGGAACAGCTTCTTCCCCTCTGTTATCAGGCTTCTGAACGGCCCTTCCACAAGCTCAGGTACTGTCCGATTCACTTCTACCCCATTGCGGACATTGGACTTTGTCTCTGGAAGTGGTGCGCTACAATGCTGAGAACTATATTCTGCACTCTGTATCTTCCACTTTGCTCTACCTATTGGACTTGAGTTTGACGTGATTGTGTTTATGTACAGTGTTATCTGGTCTGTTTGGATTGCATGCAGAACAAGGCTTTTCATTGTACCTCAGTACATGTGGCAGTAATAAATTTAAACCTAACCCATACCCTGGGACAGCCTGTATCCTGATCTTTTCCTTGTAATAAAATACTGCACAGTTTCACGAGCAGGGCAGAGGTACTCTAACTAATGCACCAGACATTCACAGGGAACGTCACCTCAATCATGCTTGGACATTCCAATTGCAGGCCAGCTATTCATCTTTCAGATGACATCTATGACAGGCCTCGTAAAGGACTGGGTAATGAGAGCAGCACATGAACGAGATCTTTACTGTCCTTTCCTTCCTCCGTCCGTCCCATGCGAGATTCAAGTCAATTGAGGTTAACACCTACCTTGCCAAAGCTTTGGAGGCGGCAACCGAGGAGATACAAGGGTGGATGAAGGCACCAATGAACGACTAAATGCTTTATTGTCACATGTGACAAGTCACAGTGAAATTCTTTTCTTGCAAACCCAAGGTATGCAAATAGTGGCCACGTAAAGGGCACTGACAAGGCTTAGAATAAAGGGGAGGCCATTTAAGACCGAGGTGAGAAAAAACATTTTCACCCAGAGAGTTGTGAATTTGTGGAATTCCCTGCCACAGAGGGCAGTGGAGGCCAAATCACTGAATGGATTTAAAAGAGAGTTAGATAGAGCTCTAGGGGCTAGTGGAATCAAGGGATATGGAGAGAAGGCAGGCACAGGTTATTGATAGGGGACAATCAGCCGTGATCACAATGAATGTCGGTGCTGGCTCGAAGGGCCAAATGGCCTCCTCCTGTACCTATTTTCTATTCTCTATGTTTCTATGTTTCAAAATATCCCACGCCAGGTTCTCCTTAGTTCCCCCCTCTCCTCATGGTGGACCCATTATGCCGCATCTGCTTTGTTTAGAGGGGGGCGGGTTTAAAACGCGATTTTCTCTAGGCTGTTCAAATCGAGGATGTTCAGCCTAGTTAATTATTAACGAAAAATCGCTGGTAGATTCTGTCGCTTTAGCTATTATTACTTTTAAGGGCTTTATCTAATTGTTATAGTAGTTTAAAAATTAACCTCTAAACCCCCGACCCGCCGGCAACCGGCCAGATCTCATACAGGGGACAACAGAAGGTAGGCTGTTTATTTTTACATTAAAAAGGGCTTCTTAAGATCCCTTTATACAAAGTTTAATGTTGCGAGTAGCTAATTTTGGCCCCATTATATCCCGCAGTATATTTCTGGGCATTTGAGGGCACAAATCCACCGCAATGTGAACGTTCTAAACCAGCGCGTTCACAAGATCCCACTAGAAAGCTGATTTAAATTGACTTTAATTTACAGCAATTGAACGCTAAATTCCTTCCATTTGGCCTATAAATTAATGTCAATGAGATTTAAAAATCATGTTTTATTGTGAATTATTTGTGAATATTATTTGGACACAGGCTATTTAAAAATGTTAATCATTTATTAAGAAATGGATAGATGTTTAGATCTAGTAATTGAAGTTTGAAATTAGCTCCAATTGGGTAACTAACTAATTATATGCTTTAATTTCAGGTTATCCAAGTAAGATTGTTTTATATTTGTTTCAGAATGCTTCAATCTATGATAACTGAAAATTTCATTCAGTTCTCTTAATTTTTAAGAAAGTTATGGGCTTTTGACTGTCCTCGATCACAGCTTTTTTGTTATGTCCATAGAAAATCAATAGGGAACAAGATGCTAATTTCCGAGTATGAAAATGGCCATAACCTTTTTAAATACTTGAGATATGAAAGTGAATTAGGTGCCAAATTAAACTTATTTTTATGCTTTATCTGATGGGATAAATTGCAGACTTGATTTTTAAAATCTCAAAATGTTGTAGCATTGCTACAGTGATATTCGTATTACCTATCAAGCATGAGGCTTTGTCCTGAATGATGATCTACTTCTGGGTGGTGGGACACTTTAGTTTGGAGATACAGCATGGAAACAAGCCCTTCAGCCCACTGAGTCAGTGCCAACCATAGAACTAATCATCTGTACATTAGTACTACGTCCTACACACTATGGGCTGGTGGGAAGATGGCGCAGTAGTGGAGTTGCTGCCTCACAGCGCCAGAGACCGGGGTTCAATTCTGACTATGGGTGCTGTCTATACGGAGTTTGCACGTTCACCCTGTGACCTGCGTGGGTTTTCCCCGTGTGCTCCCACACTTCAAAGATGCACAGGTTTGTAGGTGAATTGGCTTTGGTAAAGATTGTACACTGTCCCTAGTGTGTGGCGTGTGCTAGTGTGCGGGGGTCGCTGGGCGGCGCGGAGTCGGTGGGCTGTTTCTGTGCTGTATCTCTAGACTAAACAAAACCAGGGGCAATCTACAGAAGCCAATTTACCTGCAAACAAGTCCGTCTTTGGGATGTCGGAGGGAACCAGGGATCCCAGAGGAAATCCACGTGGTCATAGGGAGAATGTACAAACTCTGTACAGATAGCACCTGAGATCAGGATCGAACCCGGGTCTCTGGCGCTGTAAGGCAGTAACTCTACCGCTGCACCACCATGCCGCCCACTTGCAGGGGACCCTGCAGGCAGTTTTGTCCCTCGTCTCCCTGCTGCCCTTGCCCTTAGTGGGGAAGGTGAAGGGTTTGGGTGACATTGGTGGAGTAGCCTGGGTGATGTACCGCTGCGCACTCTGGAGAGGGTGAAGATCGCTGGGGGCATTGTCAATGAAGCAGGAGGCTTTACCCTGAATAGAGTCATAGAGCGATACAGTGTGGAAACAGGCCCTTCAGCCCAACCTGCCCATACAGGCCAGCATGTCCCAGCTACATTAGACCCACCTGCCCGCGTTTGGTCCATATCTCTCCAAACCTGTCCTATACATGTACCTGTCTAATTGGGCATGGTATCAAGTTTCCTGAGGCTCGTTTAGAGTTACACTCCTTCAGGCAAGAGTGTTCCACCACTCTCTCTGTAAGATATTACGGTAGTGAAAAGTAGCCAGAAACAAACACAGGTTTTTGGACAAGCATCAGATGACCCCGACAACGGGTGCTGTCTATATGGAGTTTGCATGTTGGGTTTTTTGGGTGTTCTCTCCCCGTAACTGTGTGGGTTTTCTCTGGGTGTTCCAGTTTCCGCTCACACTCCATAGACGTACAGGTTTGCAGGTTAATTGGGTTGGTATAAATGTAACTAGTGTGTGTAGGATAGGTCTCCAAATCTGAGGAAGGACATTATTGCCATAGAGGGAGTGCAGAGAAGGTTCACCAGACTGATTCCTGGGATGTCAGGACTGTCTTATGAAGAAAGACTGGATAGACTTGGTTTATACTCTCTAGAATTTAGGAGATTGAGAGGGGATATTATAGAAACTTACAAATTCTTAAGGGGTTGGACAGGCTAGATGGGATTGCTGGTGCCACAGAGGGTAGTTGAGGCCAGTTCATTGGCTATATTTAAGACTCTTGGCTAAGGGGATCAGGGGGTATGGAGAGGGCAGGTACGGGATACTGAGTTGTTTCAGCATGCTCATATGAAAGGCGGTTCGAAGGGCCGAAAACTAATTTCTAAGTTTCTATAAAGCTAGGCGGGGATTGTGGTCGGGCGCGTGGGCCAAAGGGCCTGTTTCCATGCTCTATCTCCAAAAACAAAGTAGTGGCCAGTGTGGGACTTCCTAATTTTTCAAAGGTACACTGCGCATACTCGCCCACACATTAACGGGACTGATAAGATATGAATGTAGCGCATGACTCTAAGCCTAAACAAAACTAGACTCGAATCACATCAGTTCTTAAAGACACAGTCACCATTCTGTACACCACCCTCGCGATTTACCCCATAGTTGGCAGGAAGCCTTTGGGGCATTAGGAGGGGAGTCACCCAGACACTCTACCAAGTAAAGAATGAACTCGGGGTGGGGGAGATTGCTGTGGACAGTGGTTTACACTGAGGGACCTGGCCTTTCATCCAGGGCTACCTGCTAATCTGAAACATTCACTGGAATCCATACACCTGGGCTCTCTGCAATGCTTAGTGGTTCAACGTTGCTGGCATCAGTGTGAGTGGCACGACTTTAGGAGCAATGAGATGTGCCAATGCTGATAATGGCAGGAGTGAAGTCGGGACCCCACCACTCACTGGTAATGACAAAATGCTGGAGTCACTCAGCGGGACAGGCAGCATCTCTGGAGAGAAGTGATGGGTGATGATTCGGGTCAAGACCCTGCTTCAGGTGGGTCTGAATAAGGGTCTCGACCCGTAACATCACCCATTCCTTTCCTCCAGAGATGGTGCCTGTCCCACTGAGTTACTCCAGCATTTTGTATCCACCTTCAGTATAAACCAGCATCTGTAGTTCCTTCCGACCCAATGATAATCGTTTTGTTGTTACAATGTGTGTCTGAGTTGGGAAAGGATTGAATGAGAAAGTACAAAGTGCTGGAGTAACTCAGCGGGTCAGGCAGCATCTATTTTTATTATAGATACAGGCCCTTCGGCCCACCGAGTCCGCGCCAACCAGCGATCACACTGTACAACTACTTTATCCTACACACACTAGGGACCATTTACAATTTGTACCGAAGGCAATTAACCTACAAACCCGAAAATCTTTGGAGAGTGGGAGGAAACCAGAGCACCAGGAGAAAACCCACACAGTCACAGGGAGAATGTACAAACTCCCTACAGACAGCACCAGTAGTCAGGACCGAACCAGGGTCTCTGAAGGTTTAAGGCAGCAACTCTACCGCTGCGCCACCATGCTGAATCATGTTGTGCGGAGAACATGGATAGGTGACATTTCGGCTCAGGACCCTCCACCACCTATCCAAGTTCTCCACAGATGCTGAATGACCCGCTGAGTTACTCCAGCACTTTGCGTCTCTTGCACAAGATTCCAGCACCTGCAGTTCTTTGTTTGGTGAATGAGGAAGGTGTGGATCACTGCTTTTCCTGTCTGCACAAATATCTCACTTGGGGACTGCAGATGCTAGTTTGCACAGAAGACAGACACAAAATGCTGGAGCGCACCCAGCGGGACAGGCATCTAATGGTCTGAAGAAGGGTCTCAACTCGAAACGTCATCCATTCCTTCTCTCCATATATGCTGCCTGTCCCGCTGAGTTACTCCAGCACTTTGTGTCTATCTTCTGTGTAAACCACCACCTGCAGTTCCTTCCTACTGAATTGGAAAGCAAATTGGAAGCAATTCTATCCTTGAGATTACCTCCTGGTGTGTTACAGAATGCAGTTTAAATGGATCATTTTAATGCATTTCAGTGCAGTAACACTGGGATCAACCCGGAGTGCGAGATACTGGGGCCGAAGCAATTTAAATTGTCATGATAGAGTCAAATTGCCCAACCAATGTGATATAAATTCAAACTCAGCCAAGGCAGGAAAGAAAAACGGCAGGCAAGGTGAACAAGATATCATAAATGGATCATAACTGAAGGGAATGTGGCACATGCCGGAAATACAAAGTAACAACAGGGTACAGTTATAGCTACAGCAATTGTAATTGAAATGCTCGGATAAAGTGGATGTGGAGAGAATGCCTCTCCTAGACTAGAGGACATAGCCTCAGAATTAAAGGACGTTCCTTTAGGAAAGAGATGTGAAGGAATTTCTTTAGTCCACAGAAGGTTGTAGTGGCCAAGTTAATGGATATTTTTCAAGCAGAGATAGATAGTTTCTTGCTTATTACGAGTGACAGGGGTTGTGGGAAGAAGGCAGGAGAATGGGGTTGAGAGGGAACGATAGATAACCATATAACCATATAACAATTACAGCACGGAAACAGGCCATCTCGGCCCTACAAGTCCGTGCCGAACAACTTTTTTTCCCTTAGTCCCACCTGCCTGTACTCATACCATAACCCTCCATTAATTCTGCTCCTATGCCTATCCAATTTATTTTTAAATGATGACCTACACCTGCCTCACCACATCCACTACAAATTATTCCACATCGCCAATCTCTGAGTGAAGAAGTTCCCCCTCATAGCCCCATATCTGTCCCTTACATTCTGAAGTCATGTCCCATGTTTGAATCTTCCCATTCTCAAAGGGAAAAGCTGTCCACATCAACTCTGTCTATCCCTCTCATCTAAAGTCCCCCCCTCACGCTCCAGAATGACCTTCTTTTACATTAATTTAGTTGTTCCAGGCAACTTCTTCATCTCAAATTATATGTTGGGGGATTGAATGGCGGAGTCAGCTTATAGTAGCCAATAAACTGACTATATACACGTGGTGTCTTCTTAGGCTGCTCAACATCTGTTAATGCTTGGAAGATCACTTCAGCCTCATAGTTCTTACATACTGATGGAGGCCATTTGACCCATTGAGTCAAAGCTAGCTCTCTCACCTAAATTCCCTCACATAAATGTTCTTTTACATTCCCATCCACTTCATCCAAATTATAGGGGGAGCTTATAGTAGCCAATAAAGTGACTATACACGTGTGGCTTCAGGATGTGGTTGGAAGCTAAAGGAGAAACGACACAAACAGCTGGAGTAACTCAGCGGGTCAGGCAGCATATCTGGAGAACAAGGATGGGCGATGTTTCGGATCAGAACCTCTCAGGTCACAGGGAGAACGTGCAAACTCCACGCAGACAGCGTGTTTAAGAAGGAACTGCAGTTGCTGGAAAATCGAAGGTAGACAAAAATACTGGAGAGACTCAGCGGGTGCAGCAGCATCTATGGAGCGAAGGAAATAGGCAACGTTTCATGCCGAAACGTTGCCTATTTCCTTCGCTCCATAGATGCTGTTGCACCCGCTGAGTTTCTCCAGCACTTTTGAGTACCATGCAGACAGCACCCGAGGTCAGGATCGAACCCGGGTCTCGGGTGCCGTGAGGCAGCGGCTCTACCTGCTGCACCGCAGTCACGCCCGTGTAGAACGCAGGAGAGTACAGCACAAGAACAGGCCCTTCGGCCCACAACTCCAGGCTGCTGCAGGGCCACCGGCGGCCCAACTCCACCGACTGCTCGGCCCACGAAAGAGCCGTCCCCTCTCCTCCCACAGCCTCCGTTTTTTCTGGACCCCCGGGAGAACCCCAGGAGGACCCGCAGTGGGCGGTGGTGAGCTGAGCCCCCAGCGTTGAATGCGCTGCTTTCCATTTTGTGAGACCTGTTCTGGATTTCAAATTTCTAGATTCTGGATTTCTGAATTTTCGAAATTCTAACCAAGTGCATGTACCATCTCCATAAACCCCTTCAGCAAACCATCAGGTGCTGGGAATTGTGCAGGAAGGAACTGCAGATGCTGGTTCCAAACCAAAAGTAGACACAAAATGCTGGAGTAACTCAGCAGGACAGGCAGCATCTCTAGAGAGAAGGAATGGGTCGAGACCCTTCATCAGTCTGACGTCCAGAGATGCTGCCTGTCCCGCTGAGTTACTCCAGCTATATTTGTATCTATCTTACGTGCTGGGAATTTATTTCCTTTTAATCCCATCAATTTCCCTGAAACAAGTTTGCATTCATGCTAGCTTCTCTGAGCCGCTCATCAATATGACAGAGAGTTCCTGAGAGTTTCATCTTCCATGTAATATTACTTGGATTATTTAAAAATATTATTTAGACTTAACTTTGGACCTTCGAGATACAGTGCAGAAATTTGGATTCAATTTATTGTCGTTGTCTTCAATTAAGAGACAACGAAATACTATTTTCCTTACGGTCGTACAAATAAAAAAAACATAAAACACAGAACACAGTGGTCCACAACGCTAACATCCCCACAGCGGCACCAATGTTTCCCACTGTGAGGGAAGGAACCAAAGTCCAGTCAAACTCCTCGCTGATGTTCCCCAATGTTCACCCGTGGTCGTGGTCGTGGTCGTGGTCGTGGCTTCCCGAGCCCCTACCGCAGTCGCCGCTACGGGCGGCCCGATGTTCAGGCCCTCTCGCCAGGAACGATGGTAGCCCGACGTCGAAAGGTAAGCCATTACCGTTAAAAGGTAAATTACTCCCGGTATGAGTGGGAGGGATTCAGATGGGAAGAGTTGATTGCCGCGTGAGAGTGAATTGGTAACTGGGAAAATATGTTGGGGATTTGGATTGATGGGATTGCTCTGTAAACTGGAATGGACTTGAAAGACATAAAATGACACAAAATGCTGGAGTAACTCAGCGGGACAGGCAACTTCTCTGGACAGAAGGAATGGGTGACGTTTCGGGGACGGGATCCTTCTTCAGACTGAGAGTCAGGGGAGAGGGAGACATAGGTGACTACAAGGCATACAAAGATAATCAGTCTGAAGAGGGTCTCGGCTCAAAACGTCACCCATTCCTTCTCTCCAGAGGAGCTGCCTGCCCCGCTGAGTTACTCCAGCATTTAATGTCTATCTTCAAGGGTGCAGAGAAGATTTGCGAGGATGTTGCCAGGACTCGAGGGTCTGAGCTATAGGGAGAGGTTGAGCAGGTGCATGAGGAATGATCTTATAGAGGTGCATACAATGATGAGCAACATAGATTGGGTTGATGCACATGTTTACCACATCACAGCAGTTGCCAGATTTCCAACATATCTCAAAGACACAAAGAGCTGGAGTAACTCATCAGGTCAGGCAGCATCTCTGGAGAACATGGATAGGTGACGTTTTGGGTTGGAACCTTCTTCAGACTGATTCAGAATCAGTCTTGAATCGGTCTGTAGAAGGGTCACAAGGTCATAAGAGATAGCAGCAGAATTAGGCCATTCAGCCCATCAAGTCTACTCCGCCAGTCAATCATGGCTGATCTAGCTCTCTCCCTCCTAACCCCATTCTCCTGCCTTCTCCCCATAGCTCCATGATGTGCAAATTGCCTACAGACAGCGCCCGTCGTCAGGATCGAACCAGGGTCTCTGGCGCTGTAAGGCAGCAACTCTATCATGTCATGCCATGCCAATGGAGGCAGATACTCTCTCAATATTGATGAAATATGTAGGCATACACTTGAAACACCAAGAGCTAAAAGGCTATGGATCAAATGGGCTTAGTGCAGATAGAATCGTGGAAGTAAGCATGGACATGATGGGCCGAAGGGACTGTTTCCCTGCAGTATTTCTAAATATAGATTCAACATGCTCAGGATTTATTTATACATTAATTCCTTCATCTCCTGAATGAAACGCTGACCTTTCTTTGCACTGCCTCCAAACTGTATACTGTAATCAAGTGTCCTATAAAATGGCAGTATATCTTCTCTACTTTGACAGTCCATCACCCTGTTGCAATAAAACATTCTATTAGTTTTCAAAATCACTTGCTGCACCGCATGCCGAAACCTTGTGAAAGGACCTCTATATCCCTTTGGACATAGGTCATAGAACAGTACAAACCAGGGAGAGGATCTCGACACGAAACGTCACCCATTCCTTCTATCCGGAGATGCTGTCTTTCCCGCTGAGTTACTCCAGCATTTTGTGCCTCTCTTTTCCAGGAAAAGAACGCACCCTATGGTATCGTTTCCTCTGTACCGAAAAGAGATGCCAAGAAAATATAGCTGCCCGTATCCACAACCCATCATTCTCTGCATATCCTGTGACTATCTAAGCATAAATGCCACTATCGGACCAACCCACCCCCAGCAGTGCGTTCCAGGCACCCACCACCCTCTGTGTAAATACCTGCCCAAATATCTCCGTTGCCTCTCACCATGCTAGGACTCTATGTAAGTTTCCATTCTCTTAAATTCTCACTCTCCCTATCTGCCTCTCACCATTTTATACCCGATCAGGTCTCCAGCAGTAAGGGGTTGGACAGGCATGCAGGAAGACCCTGTTGGGGAAGTAAATACAGCTTGCCCAAGGAAATCCTTCTGAGATGAGAAGAACTTTTTCACACAGAGAGTGGTGAATCTCTGGAACTCTCTGCCACAGAGGGTAGTTGAGGCCAGTTCATTGGCTATATTTAAGAGCGAGGTAGATGTGGCCCTTGTGGCTAAGGAAATCAGAGGGTATGGAGAGAAGGCAGGTACCCTATCTAGTTGGATGATCAGCCATCATCATGATTTATATGGCTGTCGCTCGAAGGGCCGTGGCCTACTCCTGCACCTAATTTCTATGTTTCTATGGTTTCTATGAATCCAGAGAAAACAAACACATTTTCTCCTTAGAGCTAATCCTCTTAAAACTAGGTGTCTTTCTGGTAAACCTCCTCTGCACTCTCTCCAAAGCCTCCACATGCTTCCTGTAATGGGCGACCAGAACTGCACGCAATACTCCAAATGCAGCCGAAGCACAGTCCGATAAAGTTGCAGCATGACATCCAGGCTCTTATGCTCAAAGAAGGCAAGCGAACAATATGGACTGCAAAAAACTGGGAAAGAAAGTATACAGGTCCCCCCCCCCGTCCCACCGCTGGAAGTCTCCCTGAAAATGTAGCACCTAGGCCGGGTGAGGTGGCCGATCTCCACCTCATCGGGACTTCCACGCCGACCGCCGGTTCAAATTTGCCCCCTGTGGCAGGGGCTCTGGAACTCCGGCCCGGCCTGAGCCGGCAGATCTGTTTCCATTGCCGATTTCCACGGCTGACTTTGCTGGGCCGGTATCTCACCCCCCCCCCCCCCCCCCGAGTCCATGACCCCTGCTGGTCAGGAAAAACAGATAACACGGCATGGCTCAGGAACCAAGGGTGCCGGAAAATCGGCGGTGGACCTGTAATATAATATTACACTACAATAATATTAATATATATAGTACAGGAAATAACCTTGAAAACTAAGGGGACCGAAAACAGAAGGCCAAATATGTTCATAGATGTGTAGTTATCCTGGGAAATGCACGGATCTTATCAGTTTATCAGTGTAGTTTATTGTCCCATGTACCGAGCGAGGTACAGTGAACAGCTTTTGTTGCATTAGGTGTGTTGCCTTACTAATGGCTTCCAATCTGTGACTGGGGTGGGGAATATATACCGGTTACAGCTCCTCACACTGTCATTTCTAATCCCAGGGAGCAACACCTTTATGCCACGGCTCACAGGCAGAAAGAGATACATACCTGCAGTGTAGAACCAAGTGAACTAGGTGAGAAGTGAAATCTCTCCCCAACAGCTACAAATGGGGCAGTAACAAGGGGCAAAGGTTCTCGACAGCAAATGATGTCTCAAGTCAAGTTTATTTGTCACATACACATACAAGATGCGCAGTGAAATGAAAGTGGCAATGCCTGCGGATTGTGCAAAAACAACAGAACAGAATAGAACAGAATCACTTTTTACATGTTAGAAAAAAAACCATTTTAAAAAGACACAACACAACAGTAAATTAGTCCCTGGTGAGATAAGAGTTTACAGTCCTGATGGCCTGTGGGAAGAAACTTCATTTCATCCTCTCTGTTTTCACAGCAGTACAGCGGCCTGACCGTAGCAGCTGGAACAGTCCGTTGCTGGGGTGGTAGGGGTCCCCCACAATGTTGCTGTCTCTGGATCTGCACCTCCTGGTGTATAGTTCCTGCAGGGGGGGGGGGGGGGGGGGGGGGGCGAGTGTAGTTCCCATCGTGAGTTCGGCCGAACGCACTACTCTCTGCAGAGCCTTCCTGTCCTGGGCAGAGCAGTTCCCAAACCAGATTGTGATGTTGCCGGACAAGATGCTTTCCACAGCCCCAGAGTAGAAGCACTGGAGGATCCTCAGAGAGACTCTGAATTTTCTCAGCTGCCTGAGGTGGTAAAGGCGCTGCCTTGCCTTACTCACGAGTGCTGCAGCGTGTGTCTGTCACTGAGGTTTAATTAATGGCAAATTCATCTGTTAACCTGCTACATAAGTCATGGCAAATTAGACCATTGATTGCCAATCGTTAATGTTTAGTACATACTGTGGAACATAAAACAGTGCAGCACAAGAACAGACCCTTCATAAGTGATAGGAGCAAAATTGGGACATTTGGCCCATCAAGTATACTCCACCATGCAAAATCATGGCTGATCTATCTTTCCCTCTCAACCCCATTTTCCTGACTTCTCCCCGTATCCCTTGACACCCGTACTAATCAAAGTGTTGGATGATGAATGCAGACATTACCAGCAATATCCTGCAAACAAATGAGACAAAGAGAAGGGAACATAATCATGGATCTTCCCCGCTAG
>NC_073407.1:3650915-3720915 GCF_028641065.1 Leucoraja erinaceus | reverse complement strand
CTGCTTAGAAATGTATAAGCACACACAATAGGCAATAGACAATAGGTGCAGGAGTAGGCCATTTGGCCTTTCGATCCAGCACCGCCATTCAATGTGATCATCGCCAATCAGTACCCCGTTCCTGCCTTCTCCCCATATCCCCTGACTCCGCTATCTTTAAGAGCCCTATCTAGCTCTCTCTTGAAAGTGTCCAGAGAACCTGCCTCCACCACCCTCTGAAGCAGAGAATTCCACAGACTCACAACTCTCTGTGAGAAAAAGTGTTTCCTCGTCTCCGTTCTAAATGGCTTACCCCTTATTCTTAAACTGTGGCCCCTGGTTCTGGACTCCCACAACATCGGGAACATGTTTCCTGCCTCCAGCATGTCCAAACCCTTAACGATCTTCTATGTTTCAATAAGATCCTCTCTCATCCTTCTAAATTCCAGTGTATACAAGCCCAGCAGCTCCATTCTCTCAGCATATGACAGTCCCGCCATCCCAGGAATTAACCTTGTAAACCTATGATAACTATATTAATGACTATGATATAGTTGGGATCACGGAGACATGGCTCCAGGGTGACCGAGGCTGGGAGCTGAACATCCAGGGATATTCAATATTCAGGAGGGATAGACAGAAAGGAAAAGGAGGTGGGGTAGCGTTACTGATTAGAGAGGGGATTAATGCAATGGAAAGGAAGGACATTAGTTTGGAGGATGTGGAATCGGTATGGGTAGAGCTGCAAAACACTAAGGGGCAGAAAACGCTGGTGGGTGTTGTGTACAGTCCACCTAACAGTAGTAATGAAGTTGGAGATGGTATCAAACAGGAAATTAGAAATGCGTGCGACAAAGGCAAAACGGTTATAATGGGTGACTTCAATCTACATATAGATTGGGTGAATCAAATTGGCAGGGGTGCTGAGGAAGAGGATTTCTTGGAATGTATGCGGGATAGTTATCTAAATCAACATGTAGAGGAACCAACGAGAGAGCAGGCTATTTTAGACTGGGTATTGAGTAATGAGGAAGGGTTAGTTAGCAATCTTGTTGTACGTGCCCCGTCGGGCAAGAGTGACCATAATATGGTTGAGTTCTTCATTAGGATGGAGAGTGACATTGTTAATTCAGAAACAATGGTTCTGAACTTAAAGAAAGGTAACTTTGAGGGTATGAGACGTGAATTGGCCAAGATTGACTGACAATTAATTCTAAAAGGGTTGACGGTGGATATGCAATGGAAGACATTTAAAGACTGCATGGATGAACTACAAAAATTGTTCATCCCAGTTTGGCAAAAGAATAAATCAGGGAAGGTAGTACATCCATGGATAACAAGGGAAATCAGGGATAGTATCAAAGTGAAGGATGATGCGTACAAATTAGCCAGAAAAAGCAGCATACCGGAGGACTGGGAGAAATTCAAAGACCAGCAGAGGAGGACAAAGGGCTTAATTAGGAAAGGAAAAATAGATTATGAAAGAAAACTGGCAGGGAACATAAAAACTGACTGCAAAAGTTTTTATAGATATGTGAAAAGAAAGAGATTAGTTAAAACAAATGTAGGTCCCTCGCAGTCAGAAACAGGTGAGTTGATCATGGGGAACAAGGATATGGCGGACCAATTGAATAACTACTTTGGTTCCGTCTTCACTAAGGAAGACATAAATAATTTTCCGGGAAATAGCAGGGGACCGCGGGTCAAAGGAGTTGGAGGAATTGAGTGAAATCCAGGTTAGCCGGGAAGTGGTGTTGGGTAAATTGAATGGATTAAAGGCCGATAAATCCCCAGGGCCAGATAGGCTGCATCCCAGAGTACTTAAGGAAGTAGCTCCAGAAATAGTGGACGCATTAGTAATAATCTTTCAAAACTCTTTAGATTCTGGAGTAGTTCCTGAAGATTGGCGAGTAGCAAACGTAACCCCACTTTTTAAGAAGGGAGGGAGAGAGAAAATGGGGAATTACAGACCAGTTAGTCTAACATCGGTAGTGGGGAAACTGCTAGAGTCAGCTATTAAAGATGGGATAGCAGCACATTTGGAAAGTGGGGAAATCATTGGACAAAGTCAGCATGGATTTACGAAAGGTAAATCATGTCTGACGAATCTTATAGAATTTTTCGAGGATGTAACTAGTAGCGTTGATAGGGGAGAACCAGTGGATGTGGTGTATCTGGACTTCCAGAAGGCTTTCGACAAGGTCCCACATAAGAGATTAGTATACAAACTTAAAGCACAAGGCATTGGGGGTTCAGTATTGATGTGGATAGAGAACTGGCTGGCAAACAGGAAGCAAAGAGTAGGAGTAAACGGGTCCTTTTCACAATGGCAGGCAGTGACTAGTGGGGTACCCCAAGGCTCAGTACTGGGACCCAGCTATTTACAATATATATTAATGATCTGGATGAGGGAATTAAAGGCAACATCTCCAAGTTTGCGGATGACACTAAGCTGGGGGGCAGTGTTAGCTGTGAGGAGGATGCTAGGAGACTGCAGGGTGACTTGGATAGGCTGGGTGAGTGGGCAAATGTTTGGCAGATGCAGTATAATGTGGATAAATGTGAGGTTATCCATTTTGGTGGCAAAAACAAGAAAGCAGTCTATTATCTAAATGGTGGCCGATTGGGAAAGGGGGAGATGCAGCGAGACCTGGGTGTCATGGTACACCAGTCATTGAAGGTAGGCATGCAGGTGCAGCAGGCAGTAAAGAAAGCGAATGGTATGTTAGCTTTCATTGCAAAAGGATTTGAGTATAGGAGCAGAGAGGTTCTACTGCAGTTGTACAGGGTCTTGGTGAGACCACACCTGGAGTATTGCGTACAGTTTTGGTCTCCAAATCTGAGGAAGGACATTATTGCCATAGAGGGAGTGCAGAGACGGTTCACCAGACTGATTCCTGGGATGTCAGGACTGTCTTATGAAGAAAGACTGGATAGACTTGTTTTATACTCTCTAGAATTTAGAAGATTGAGAGGGGATCTTATAGAAACTTACAAAATTCTTAAGGGGTTGGACAGGCTAGATGCAGGAAGATTGTTCCCGATGTTAGGGAAGTCCAGGACAAGGGGTCACAGCTTAAGGATAAAGGGGAAATCCTTTAAAACCGAGATGAGAAGAACATTTTTCAGCACGCAGAGAGTGGTGAATCTCTGGAACTCTCTGCCACAGAGGGTAGTTGAGGCCAGTTCATTGGCTATATTTAAGAGGGAGTTAGATGTGGCCCTTGTGGCTAAGGGGATCAGGGGGTATGGAGAGAAGGCAGGTACGGGATACTGAGTTGGATGATCAGCCATGATCATATTGAATGGCGGTGCAGGCTCGAAGGGCCGAATGGCCTACTCCTGCACCTAATTTCTATGTTTCTATGTTTCTATGCTGCACTCCCTCAATAGCAAGAATGCCCTTCCTCAAATTAGGGGACCAATACTGCTCACAATACTCCAGATGTGGCCTCACTGGGCCCCTGTACAACTGCAGAACGGCCTCTTTGCTTCTATACTCAACTCCCCTTGTTATAAATGCCAACATGCCATTCGCTTTCTTCACTGCCTGCTGTATCTGCATGCTTACTTTCATTGACTGATGAACAAGGAACCCCAGATCCCGTTGTACTTCCCCTTTTCACAACTTGACACCATTTAGATGCCAAAGTGGATAACTTCACATTTATCCACATTAAACTGCATCTGCCATGTATCTGCCCACTTACCCAACCTGTTCAAGTCACCTTGCATTTTCATAGCATCCTCCTCACAGTTCACACTGCCACCCAGCTTTGTGTCATCTGCAAATTTGCTAATGTTACCTTGAATCCCTGCATCTAAATCATTGACGTATATTGTAAATAGCTGCGGTCCCAGCACCGAGCCTTGCGTTACCCCACTAGTCACTATCTGCCATTCTGAAAGGGACCCGTTAATCCCTACTCTTTGTTTCCTGTCTGCCAACCAATTTTCTATCCATGTCAGCACTCCACTCCCAATACCATGTGCCCTAATTTTCCCCACTAATCTCCTTTGTGGGACCTTATCAAATGCTTTCTGAAAGTCCAGGTACACTACATCCACTGGCTCTCCCTTGTCCATTTTCCTAGTTACATTCTCAAACATTTACAGAAGATTAGTCAAGCATGATTTCCCCTTCGTAAATCTATGCTGACTCGGACCGATCCTGTTACTGCTATCTAAATGTGCCGCTATTTCATCTTTTTGACTCCGGCATCTTCCCCACCACCGATGTCAGGCCAACTGGTCTATAATTCCTTGTTTTGGCAGGGGTGTAATGTGGCAGGGGTCACAATGTGTAACGGAAAGTCAGAACAATTCAAAATGTCTGAAGAAGGGTCTCAACGCAAAATGTCACCTATTCTTTTTCTCCAGCGATGCTGTCTGACTTGCTGAGTTACTCCAGCATTTTGTGTCTATTTTTGGTTCAAACCAGCATCTGCAGTTCCTTCCTACACATTTGAAAATGCTCTTCATTCTGTAATCTATCATCAACCAAGCGTGTGGAAAAGGCTTCATCCTTTGTGCCATGATCAGGATTCATGCATGTTAGAACTCAGGCTTGTGATGTGATATGTAATGTGTTGGGCGGCACGGTGGTGCAGCGGTTAACAGCGCCAGAGACCCAGGTTCGATCCTGACTACGGATGCTGACTGAACGGAGTTTGTACGTTTTACCTGTGACCACACGGGTTTTCTCCGAGATCTTCGGTTTCCTCCCACACTACAAAGACATACAGGTTTGTAGGTTAATAGTAAGATTAAACGAGAACTTACCAGTTTGACGTTTGATCTTGATTTTATGAGGAGTTACGATGAGCGATTACGTGAAGAAGGGCCGTCCGTCTGCGTGCACGTCAATCTTCAAAGCAGCGGTGTTAAATGACGAATAAAAAGAAGACCTGAGAATAGTAAGATTGTGAAGAAACTAGAACTTCCAGATGACCTTGATAGTATGAGGGTGGGAGCGGTGGGCACGTAATCGCTCATCGTAACTCCTCATAAAATCAAGAACAATCTTCAAACTGGTAAGTTCTCATTTAATCTTACTATTTTACTTCGGAGTCACGTGAGTGACTACGTGAAGATTTCAAAGCTCTGTGATTTCATGCCGGTTACGAATCCATGCGTCACACACTGAATGGATTGACCATGGATGAGTGTAATCATTAAAGCATTCAGACATTACGTAGTTAAGTAAAGACACTGATGCTTTAAACGAAAGAAAACATTTTTTTTTAAATAGTTACCCCTCCCAACCTTGGGGGGAACTAGGAAACAGAACTTAAAACGGTACGTGCAAACACCCCCTGTCCGGTTATGGGTTTGTTATAAAACTGGTGGACCATTCGTTCATTCATCCATCCTGCAACTGCTAGGATGTCGTCAAGGAGCACGTCCATTGCTCTTGCTGCCAACGTAGATGCAGCCCTAGTGGAGTGAGATTTAACAATATGAATGTTCACTCCCGCTACTGCCATTACCTCCTTTAACCATCTGGAGATGGTTTGAGTTGACACCTTCTGATGTGGTTTTTTATGGCTGATGAGGACCGATTGTTCTGAGCCTCTGAGGTTCTCCGTAACTCTCAGATAGTGGTGTTAGTATGTTACCACACACACAACCGTTGGTCCTCTGGATATGCCAAGAACTGGATCTTCATCCCTGGCATCCCTGGCCTGCTCTGTTTTTATCAGGTTCCTGATTACGAATGTTATGTTGTTCATATTGGTGGTCATGTAGTCCAATCGTAGCTTTTGCAGTGTCTGGACTCTTTGGGCTGTTAGTAATGCCATCAGCATACCACCTTCAGGGTTAGTTTTGATAATGATGTGGCCATAGGCGGTCCCCACTGTCGAAGTAGGGTTAGTACCACGTTCACATCCCATGTGTCCATGTACCTTGGCCTTGGAGGTATTAAATTGTAAATTCCCTTCATAAATTTTGTTATAAAGGGGTGCATTCCTATCGACCCGTGCCCTGCTTCCAGCATCAGATAGGAGGAGAGTGTGCCTCTGGCACTATTGATTGCACTATAACTTTGTTTATAGTCATAGTACAGAGTTGATAGGAACTCCAAGACATCCGTTATCCGAACTGTGTTGTATTCATTCAGACAGTCCTGTGCCTTGAAATGGCCTCCTCAGAATCTGCAGACCAACAAGTTAATACGTTTGTGTAGTGGATGATTTCTCCCAGTAACTGGGTTCACTAGGAGGTCTCTGCTCTTGGGTACAGCCATAAATGGCTGGACTATAACTCCCAAATTTTTGGGGGATCAGGCTTGAGTAGGCCAATCTGGCACTCCCAATATGCCTGTGGCTTAGTCTTGCTTGATTTTGGTCAAGCATCGGTTTGTGAGACTAAATGGCGAAAGCATATATAAACATTCCTCCCCAATTGTGGGAGAAAGCATCCACTGCCTCTGCCCCTGGGTCCGGCTCGCAGGACACATATCTGGGTAACTGATGGTTTAGTCTAGATGCAAACAGATCAATATCTGATATGCCAAAGCGTGTAGTTATTTTGTTAAATACTGCCCGATTCAACATCCATTCTGTGTTATCATTAAACATTCGTGATCTAGCATCTGCCACCGTGTTATATCTACCTGGTAGATAGACCGGCGTAACCCAAATATCCCTCTCGATACACCAGTGCCAAATGAGGTTTGACAATCTGCCGCAAGATACAGATTTTACACCACCCTTGTGATTGATATATGCCACCGCTGTAGTGTTATCAATCTGAATTTGAACAAGCACAAGTTGCATGTTGCTACAGAAAGCCTTGAGCCCATATTGTGCCCCTAACAATTCCAGGTAATTGATTCCATGTTGTTGGGGAATTACAGACTCCTGCTCATTCCATCTGCCCCCACAGCTCTTGACTGTGTTTGTAGCTCCCCGTCCTTAGCCGCTTGCATTGGTCTGAAGAACCACCGATGGATTTCGAGCAAGATTTCCCTTGAGCTGTCTCACATTCGTTATCCACCATAGTAATTCAACAATGGCCTCTGCTGGCAATCCATAGTTTTGCCAATTTGGCCTGCATGGAATCTGAGTGCTCGTTCCTTTGCTCGCTGTAAATTCTGATAATGCAAAGGCCCGCAACGTACTGCTGGAAATACAGCTACTAATTTGCCAATTACACTCGCTGTTTGCCTGATAGATGGCTTGTATTTGACTATCAGGTCATAGCAGGCTTTACTCAAATCTTGTTGTTTGCCCCTAGGCAAAGTCACCAACATATTTACTGTGTTTGATAGTAAATTACCCTGGTAGGTGTCAATTTTGATTTAACTGGATGGATGAGGAAACCAAGTCTTTCAAACAGGGTTTTGGTTGCTTTGACTGATACTTCTGCCAATTCTTGGTGACTCCAAAAATGAAAATGTCATCCAAATATGTCATGACTATGTGGTTCTGAGACCTTAGTAGACCCAGAATTGTTTTCAGTAGTTTAGTCAATAGTCTAGGAGCTGATGTCAACCCATTTGGCAGTCTTTTATTGCCATTATTGACCCATCCAGTTAAATTTCAAATATCTCCTGCTCTTTGTGAATAGACACAGAATAGTATGCATCTTTCAAGTCGATGCATGCCATGTAACCATTTTTGGAAACCAACTGAGTTGCTGTTCCAAAATTGTCCATTTTGAAATGTTTATATTGCACATATGTTTTGAGTTCCGTAAGATCCAGAATGATGCGGACCCCTCCATCTTTTTTCTCTTTTGAGAATATATTGGATATAAATTGGTGAGGTTCTGTATGTGACCTCTCAATGAAATTTTTGTCAGATAAAGTTCCAATCTCCTCCTGTATATCCATAGTTTCTTGTTGAGAGAACACCTATGTGCGAAAATTTGAATGTGTTGTGGGTGGTGATGAATTCAAAATGAACTCAATTTTGAACCCTTCTATACTGTGCAGTACAAACGGATCCGTTGTGACCCAACACCATTCTTTCAAAACATATTTTAACCTTCCTCCCACCAGTATGTGAGGCTTGTCTGGGGTGTTCCCTAAGGAACTGGTTTGACTTACCTCTGACGTTACTGGCGGTATGGCGCTGGTTTTCGTTCGCGAGGTTTTGGAGGTTGAACTGGTGGTTGCTCTCTCCTCATCCTCGCTGTGAGCCGGCTGGGCCCTGCCCCTAAAAAGACCTTGACTCCGGTGTGGGTCTTCCTCCAGTGCCTGGCCCTCTAGGCGTAAAACGCCGAGAGCTGTAAGGATGCATCCTTGGCGATGAACCCTTTTGGGTAACCTGACCTCTGGTTATGAGGTGGATCGTTCTTGTCTCGTCGTCCAGATCCCGTACCTGTCTCGGCAGGTCTTCCCCGAACAGGTAGTTTGCGGGCTGGACATTTACACAGGACAGCGAACTTCCGAATACAATTAATCTCAAAGTGGGCATAACACAATAGTGCCATTGTGCCCTGTTCTCTGTCAGCGAGGAGTCCTCCTTCCACTCCTCCTGGAAATGATGTGATCCCAGACCCAAGTAGGTTTAATACCTTCTGGAATTTTACTTCTTGGTTTTGGATGATAAGTCCAATCTGTCCCCAGATGACATGGTTCATTGCTTGGACCTTCAGGGAAGCACAGTAGCTGGTAGGGGGTACCTGTTCATGGTTTCTTCCATGGCCAGGTCTTAAAGTTGATGGGATGCTAGGTAATTGATATTACTAGCTAGATCTTCATCCAGGGAAGCACCCAGTGGTGTTGTGATAGCAAACCTGGATGATTGCAGAGGTACTTCTTCTGTTCGTCCCTGGGAATGTTCCCCCCCTTGTGCATTTGTACTCTGACTGTGGTTTCTTCCATATGTACTTCCCCCTCCAATGGGGAAGACGTTGTGCTGCCCCATGTGCGAGGCTCCAGGCACGGCCTGCTGTGGAGACCCATGCTGATACTGCTCCCTCCTTTGGAGCAGATCATTGTTGGAGCAACTTCTCCATAAGTTGCTCCATGTGGGAGAGTATTCCTCGGACGCTCTCCGTTGAGGGAGGGTATCCCTCTTCCC
The DNA here is from genome assembly GCF_028641065.1 of Leucoraja erinaceus. Taxonomy (NCBI): domain Eukaryota; kingdom Metazoa; phylum Chordata; class Chondrichthyes; order Rajiformes; family Rajidae; genus Leucoraja; species Leucoraja erinaceus. Next base: position 3,711,904 of record NC_073407.1, on the reverse strand, counting down.
CGGACTCATCCGAGTCAACGGGTCTGACAGACTTGCGGGTGGTTTTACGTCCAGCCGGGACCACCACGGTGCTCTCCTCCCGCATCAAGTCTTCTCCTGCCGGTTCTGCTGCCGGCGGTAATGTCGGGAACAAGACCGTCGCCCGCTACTGGGAATGCTGCGGTCTACGGCAGCCGAGTCACTATGTGACTCCGAAGTGAAATTGGCTTGGTATAAGTATAAAATTGTCCCTAGTGTGTGCAGGATAGTCTTATGCCCCTGTCCCACTTAGGAAACCTGAACGGAAACCGCTGGAGATTTGCGCCCCACCCAAAGTTTCCGTGCGGCTCCCGGAGGTTTTTGTCAGTCTCCCTAATGGTCGAAAGTGGTTTCCGCGTAGTCGAGCTTCTTCTATGTTCCGGCGATTATTTCAAAAAATTCAAAACCGGCCGCGACTAAAAATAGGTTGCCGTTTTAAAAATCGGTAATTTTTTAGTTGAAGCCGGTTGCAATGCTAGTTGAAGGTGGTTTCCGGAGGTTGCAGGTGGTTGCCGGAGGTTGCAGGTAGTGGAAGGTAAGGCTTCCACTACCTGCAACCTCCGGCAACCACCTTCAACCTGGTCGCCGCTGACTCGGTGGGCCGAAGGGCCTGTTTCCGCGCTGTATCTCTGAAATAAACTAAATTAAACTTACACTTTAGATATAAATGGGCCAAATATACGAATTAGGGGATTAGAGACATGTGGCCTCTCAATCTCTGTCAATCGATAAGATCATGTCTGATCTGATCTTTGCTTCACTTCCCTGCCTAATCCACCATAAACTTCCTGAAGCTCTGTACATAGTTAACAGCCTCTGCAGCCTTCTGCCAAAGATTCACCCCAGTATTGGAGAAAAAATTCCTCCTCATCTCCTGACCTGCAACCACCCCCCTACCTGGGGCAACCTGGTGGTGCAGCGGTAGAGATGCAGCTTCACAGCGCCAGAGACCCCGGTTCGATCCCGACTACTGGTGCTTGTACAGAAATTGAATGTTCTCCCCTTGACCTGTATGGGTTTACCATGGGTGCTCCGGGTTCCTCCCACACTCCAAAGATGTGCAGGTTTGTAGGTTAATTGGTTTTAGTAAAAATTGTAAATTGTCCCTAATGTGTAGGATAGTGTTAGTGATCGGGGGGGGATCGCTGGTCGGCACGGACTCGGTGGGCCGAAGGGCCTGTTTCTGCACTGTATCTCTAAATTAAACTAAACTAATCTAAACTACGGCCAGAGGACACCCCTTTGCAGCACTGACTTTTTCAAGTCCGTCAGGGTCTCAACTAAGAGATAATTTCTCCCTCTTCACACTGGAGCAGAGATCGTTAGTCAGGATTAGGGTTGCCAACTGTCCCGTGTTAGTTTGTCCCAAATTGGTTTGCCCCATACGGGACCGCCCTTGCCCCGTATTTGACTGCTACTACTCTGGTTGAAGGGACTGTCGAGTCGGAGCTCCGCGTCCGGCCCCGCCTTACCCGTCCCAACGTAGTGCAGCCCGTGGAGTGCAGCAGCAGCAGCGCCTCGCCCGTGGCCCCATCGGTCAGCAGCCGGCCAGCTGTCCGATCTTCACACCTTTATTTTGACCTTTTGTCCCTTATTTGGGAGTGAGAAAGTTGGCATCCCTAGTCAGGATGGAACCCGGGTCTCTGGCGCTGTAAGGCAGCAACTCTAGCATCAGTAGCAGCATCCAATATCTGCCACCGATCAGTGAATGGATCAGTGAATCAGATGCAGTGATTGGGGGGGGGGGGGGGGATATTAAAGAGAGACACGTGAGACTGTAGGTGCTGGAATTTTCTGCCCAGGCCAGCGCTGGAGGAGCTCAGCGGGTCAGCCAGCATCAGTGGTGAGATCGGACAGAAGGACATTTTGGGTCGGGTCCCTACTTCAGATTGACGGAGTAAGGGGGGAGAAAGTTGGGAATGAGAGGTGGGGGCAGGACAAAGCTTGGCAAGTGATAGGTGGATTTTTTACCAAAGTCAATTATCCCACAAACCTGTACTTCTTTGGTGTTTGGGAGGAAACCAGAGATCCCAGAGAAAACCCACGCGATCACAGGGAGAATGTACAAATTCTGTAAAGACAGCACCCACAGTCAGGATTGAACCCGGGTCTCTGGCGACGTAAGGCAGCAACTACCGCTGCGCCACCGTGCTGCCCTGCATGTGACTATAAAGTGCCACTGAACCATTGATGCAAGAGCACTCGGAGAAGTAACCTATTCCGTTTCTCCAGAGATGCTGCCTGACCCGCTGAGTTACTCCAGTTGTTTGTGTCCATACTCGGGGAAATCAAATGGTTACAGCAAATGAAGACACCAACAGTAGCGAAGGTCAGGGTTGAGCCTGGGCTACTGGAACCATGAGGCAGTTGCTCTACCAGCTGCATCACTGGGACCTTCACGCCTGATGTGCAAATCGAAGAGACCCAATCTTGGCACCGCCAACCTCTCAGTTTAACCCTGGCTCCTGCTGGCAACGAGCTGAGGTGGGAATAACAATGGAGGTCTAGTCTTCAATACTGTAGACGACATCTGCAACATTGGATGTGGAGAGGATGATTCCACTTGTGGGAGAGTCTAGGACTAGAGGTCATAGCCTCAGAATTAAAGGACATTCTTTTAGGAAGGAGATGAGGAGAAATGTCTTTAGTTAGACAGTGGTGAATCTGTAGAATTATTTGTCGCAGAAGGCTGTGGAGGCCAAGTCAGTGGATATATTTAAGGCAGAGATAGATAGATTCTTGATTAGTACGGGTGACAGAGGTTATGGGAAGAAGACAGGATAAAGGGGTTAGGGAATAAATCAGCCATGATTGAATGGCAGAGTAGACTTAATGGGCCGAATGGCCTAATTCTACTGCTATCACTGGATCTTTCCAAGAGGGAAGCCCATGGGGTGGCAAGGTTTGCCAGTTCGTGATTAGTCCGGGTGTCAGACGTTATGTGGAGAAGGCAGGAGAATGGAGTTGAGAGGGAAAGATAGATCAGTCATGATTGAATGGCGGAGTGGAATTGATGGGCTGAACGACCTCATTCTGCTCCTGTCACTTAGGACCTTGTGAACAAAGTTGAACTCAGAACCACATCATCAGACAGCCATGATCCTGCAGCAACTGTGAGACACGGCAGTTTTAAATTGTACCAGCACCTGATCAGAGTAACAAGGGAATTCACTAGCAGTGGTTGCTGGAGTTATTACAGTTAGAAAGTGCTGAGTCTGTTGGAACAAGTGGCAGATAGCCAGCAGTCTACAACTTTGCAGTTTACTGAAACGCTTATGATTTACAAATGAATTAGAGTCCGGCAAAATCAATAAAGGGGAGCATTTATTGTGAGTACATCAGCATGGACATACCTGTAACTGGGATCAGCCTTCCCATCAATTTTCCAGCTGTTGTTACCTTTTTACAAATATTTTTTTTTTAAACCTGAAATGCCTGGAGCTTTGAATTTACTTTTTTTCTGGGCTGGTAATTTGATGAACGGAAATATATTTTACGTTTTGTCTGGTAGGACTACAGAAAAATGTGGCTATGAATAGTGATTTATGCACTTAATTTAACTGCTGCAAAGTAATTTCCAGCTTTAATGAAGCCTCTGAGTCAAAAGGCACATTTAGACCAAGATTGGTCACGTTCAGGATGGCTGAGTGCCTCACACGACAAGCTCGAGGGCTACTGGAGGGCTAAAACTGGAAGACAAGAGAGGAGATTTACATGCCATCTGTCCTCGTATTTTCTTTGTAAGAGCCACTCTAGGGATTTTTCAAGTCTGCCATGTTGCGCGCTCTAAAAATAAATACCAACAAACTGAAGCAAGGCAATACTTGCCAGATGCAGCATCAGTTACCCAGATGGAATCTATGTTAGTCGTAGCGTCTAACTTGAAGAGATATCCATGAGCTTGAACCAACACACTTGAACCAAAACCATGAGAGGAATAGATCGGGTAGACGCACAGAGTCTCCGCTCAGAGCAGGGTGGTCACAGTGGCGCAGTGGTAGAGTTGCTGCCTTACAGCGCTTGCAGCGGCGGAGACCCGGAGTCTACGGGTGCTGTCTGTACGGAGTTTGTACGTTCTCCCCATGACCGTTTGGGTTTTCTCCGAGATCTTCGGTTTCCTCCCACGCTCCAAAGACATACGGGTGTGTAGGCTAATTGGCTTTGTGTATGTGTAAATGTGAGGATTGTGTTAATGTACGGGGATCGCTGGTCGGCGTGGACACGCTGGGCCGAAGGACCTGTTTCTGCGCTGTATCTCTAAATTAAAACAAAAAAAACTAAACTAAGTAGCGGAATCGAGAACCAGAGGACATTGGTTTAAGGTGAGGGGGAAAGATTTAATAGGAATCTGAAGGGTATCTTTTTCACACATAGGGTGGTGGGTGTACGGAACGAGCAGCCAAATGAAGTAGTTGAGGCAGAGACTATCCCAATGTTTATGAAACATTTAGACAGGAACATTGATCGGACATTGATCGGACATATGTGGGCCTGTTTCCACACTGTATGACTCTATGAATCTATGACTCTACGAATGGCATTGGGGGTGATGCGGGGGAATAGGGGGAAACCGCTTCTAAGTTCAAGATGGCGGATGTGCAGGAGTGGGCGCCGTCTGTGTATGGCAGCCTGCCCACAGTCCGTCTCTTCACCTTGTTTTAATTTTAAGTCCTGTCATAAAATGTCATAAAATGTTAGTTGGAGGTCTTTTGGAAGTGGGTGGAGGGGGGGGTGGGGAAGGGGGAAACTTTATTTCTTAGTCTCCTACCTGGTCGGAGAGGCAGCATCCCTCCGAGCTGCTTCTTCGCCCCGTCCTCGCGGCCTACCATCGAGAATGGAGCGGCGTTTCCTGACGGCACTGGCCGGAACTACAGCTTAGGCGGCGGCGCAGCGCTGGGACACCATCATGGAGCGGGTGTTGCCTTACCGGGTCGCCGTGCGGTAAGCTCCGGAGCGCTGTGGCCGCCGACTCCCAACATCGCGGAGCTGTGGCTGTGGGCGTCCGGCCGCGGGCAGCGCTGGATTTGGAGCGCCGCGGAGCCTGGGATCGAGTTCGCCGGGTTCGGAGCACCAACCGGCGCGGCCTGAGGGCTACGAGTGCCCCGGTCTCCGGGGAGGAGGCAGCCGCTCCAGACTTTCCAAGCCGCTGAGGAATGTTTCACCCGACGCTGGAGTTCCATCTTCACGGCAAGAGGGCCCTGAAAATTATCGGACTGGCTGCAAGGCCACAAATGGGCCCCGACCTCGGGTGTTTCACAGAGGACGACGACTTAACTTTCTGGTGCCTTTCCCCACAGTGGAAATTTTTGATTCTGCTGTGGGGGGACGTTTGTGTTGAACTCTATAATGTGTTGTGTCAATGTGTTGTATGGAAACTTATTATCTATTTTATGTAAAGCACGTTGGTGTCAATGCGAGTTGACTTCAAACGTCCTATATAAATAAAACTTACTTACTTATTTACCTGGACGGAGATGCATCTTTTTTCTGTGTCGCATCTTGGCCCCCCCCCGCGGCCTACCAACCATAGCGGAGCGGGACAATCCCTTGCTGGGGATCGCCAGTGTTGGAGCTCCGTCCAGCGGTCTCCGGTAAGAAGCGGCTGATTCGGAAACGCCAAGCCGCTGAGTGTGCTCCACTCCGTTCCGACGCCGGAGTTTCGATCATCCCTGCGTGAGGGCCTGTACATCAGGCCGTCCGTAGTGGGTTTTAGGCCCCGTCCACGGGTGAACCAAGAGGAAGATGACTGAACTTTATTGCCTTCCCTTCACAGTGGGAAATGTTGATTACGCTGTGGGGGATGTTCATGTTAAACTCTATTGTGTATTGTGTTCTTTTTATTCGTATGGCTGTATGGTAACTTAAATCCCACTGTACCAATTGGTGCATGTGACAATACGTGTGAACTTGAGCTTGAACTTGAGCAGTGGTACTGCCTTACAGCGCAAGGGACCCGGGTTCCATCCGGCCTTATGGGTGCTGTGTGTACGGAGTTTGTACATTATCCCCATGGCCATGAGGCAGTTGCTCTACTAGCTGCATCACTGGGCCAGTGATGCAGCTAGAGGCCACTTCGAAGAGACCCAATCCTGGAAGCGACCTAATCCTCTTGCAGTTCCATACACCCACCGCTCTTTGTTTGAAAAAGTTACCTCTCAGATTCCTGTTAAATCGTTTCCCCTTCACCTTGCCCCTATGTCCTCTGGTCCCCGATTCCCCTACCCTGGGCAAGAGACTGTGCATCTACCCGATTTACTCCTCTCATCATTTTACACATTTCATCAGTCAGTTCGGAAGAGAAGAACCCAAATGAAGAGTGTCACAGTGGTGCGATGGTAAACCTGCGGCCTCACAGCATCAGAGACCCGTATTCAATCAGATGCTTTGTGTGTGGAGTTTGCACGTTCTCCCTTGTGTCTTTTTTTGTAAACCAACCTCTGCTGTTTCATTGTGCAGATTCAAAAATTTGCATCCTGCCGTTCCTAGTGAGTAAACGAGACTGTGCTCTAAAGCGCGCACACACACACACGCACACACACACACACACACACACACACACACACACACACACACACACACACACACACACACACACACACACACACACACACACACACACACACACCGCACGCGCACACACACACAATGCAGCCAAAAAAGAATTAACACTAACACAGCGTTCTGCGTGGTTCACAGACTCGCCAGCCGCCTGCCACTGTTGCGGGCTGGACGAGCTTGTGTACCACGTGTATATGGGGTCTGTGAGGCTGCAGCCACTGTTCCAATATCTAAAGGGGCTGCTCCTGGCTGCACTTCTCACCCACCATCCTCATCTTCGGACACCCTGTGCGTAGAGGAGAGGGTAGGGCCGAGGATGTCCTGGTTGGGTTGCTCCTGGGCCTGGCCAAGCTGGCCATCCGCTAGTCATGGCGCCGGGAGGAATAGGGCTCTGCCTGAGTCAAAGTCAGTCAAATTTATTCGTCACATGCACCCGAATGTGCAGTGAAATGAATTTGCCACCAGCGATACACTTAAAAAAAGGACACACAATACACAATAGCATTATTCGCTGTAGTGGAAGGCAACAAAGTTCAGCCAATCCTCCTCCTTTGTTCATCGTGGTCGAGGCCATGAACCCTCCGCAGTCGCCGTTACGGACGGCAGAATGTATAGGCCCTCTCATCGGGAAAATTCAAACTGATGTCAGGACGGTCAAACACACTCTGCGGCTTGGAGTGCCAGAATCGGCGCTTTCCTACCAGAGACCGCGGCTTCAGGATGTTATAGGCCCTGCAGGCCGGCGGTCGAAGGGATTCCAGGCTGGTAAGTCCACACCACGCCCGCGGCTAGAAGCTCCGCAGACCACAGCCCCACGGTGCCAAAGTCACCAGGCCAGCGATCGGAGCACTCCTCTGGCGACCCCCGGCAAGGGTTCGCCTGCTCCACGATGGTAAAGTCCCCGCTGCGCCCGCTGCTGAAGCTCTGGGCCCGACTCTGGGAAAGGCCGCTCCAATCCAAGCTGTGAGGTCGCGAGGGAGGCGGCATGGAAAAATTTGCCTCTCTGTTGAGGAGGCGACCGAAAGCGGTTCCCCCTTTTCCCCTCCACCACCAACCCCTATACAAGACACACCAAGAGACACCTAAACTAACATTTAGACACACCAAAAAAAGTCGAAATAATGGACACGCTGCTGGCAGGGCAGCTGACACAGCACCCCTTTTCCTCAGCCGGCTGCCTGCCGCTTTTCCGGGGTTACGTCCATGCCCGGGTGGTGTTAGAGGGGGATTAGGTGCTGTCCTTGGGTGCCCTGGGGGATTTCTGGGACCGCGGGGGTTTGAATGCATCCTTGACAAGGATTATAAGATAGTTTATAATAGTTTATCTTTGGTCGTGTATTATGGTGGTGCGTTCTGTTTTGCTTTTTACTGTACTGTACATATTATTTCAATATTTGAATAAATATTGATTATAAAACACCAGCGCTCTGCACTCTGCACTCTTTGCAATTGAGAATCTCAACTCCCTAGATATCCCACAATATAGCAGGGGAGGTGTTGTTCCTGAGAAATGAGCATTAGATCGACCCTGTTATTTATATTAAAACGATTTAAACCTGGCAAAGATCATGAGAAGGCTATGGGGGAGCTGGAGCAGCGTTTTACACTGAATGTGCTAGCCAATGTGCACACAATCCAGCCTCTCCCAGCCTATCGACTCTAATTATACTTAATGCTGCCTCAGCAAAACAGCCAGCGTAATCACGGACCACTCACACTTTGATCATTCTCTCTTCTCCCCCCTCCCTTTGGGCAGAGGATACAGAAGCTTGAAAGCACGTACCACCCAGATTCAAGTCTGGGTCTGAAGAAGGGTCTCGACCCGAAACGCCACCCCATTCCTTCTCTCCAGAGATGCTGCCTGTCCCGCTGAGTTACTCCAGCAATTTGTGTCCATCCACCAGATTCAATAACAGCTCCTGTCTCGCTGTTGTCAGACCCTTGAACAGAACTCTCATGTGCTGGGAACGATTTTTCCAATTTTCCAGTCAACCTCGTTGTGGCCCTTGGACTTTTTTTTGATCAGCACTTTCTTTGCTGTCGTAACATTATATTCAGTTCATTTTTTTTTCTTTTGCATGACCTGATGTTCTCAGGTAGGGTATCATTGTCTGGAAAGCAGGCAAAATCCGTTTTTCTGAATTCTGAGTAATGCGACCTTTACAGGCGGCTGCCGGCACCCGTGATAGGTCGCGGAAATGTTTCAACTACGACCCCTTGGAGACCTTTCACAACCATGGGAGACCTCTGACGACCGTACGGCAGGCTGTACGGTCGTGAGAGGTTTCCAAAGAGTCGTAGTGTCTTTCTGCTCGCCATTGAATTTTCAACAAATTGAAAATTTCGGCGACCTATCACGAGTGCCGGCAGTCGCCTGTAAATGGGACAGGCCCCTTACTCCAGCATTTTGTGTCTACCTTCGGTTTTAACCAGCATCTGCTGCTCTTTCTTACACAAAACCAGTTTTTCGTTGTATCGTGCTGCTTGTGACAGTGAGGGAACAATACTAATCCTAGCAGCGGTGATACGGAATTGGACTCGTGTAACCCATCAGTGAAGCATTGATTTCATATTGAAACCATCAGCCTTCACTTTCTTTGAAGCAAGAGATTGATATTGAAGTTGTGACTGGGACCCACGTGTGTTGCCTGTAGACAAGAACAGACAATTTGTTGGACCTTACAGATCAAGATCCTATTGAGATCCTATTGACAAAACAAGATCACATCAATATGTAGGAAGGAACTGCAGACGCTGGTTTAAACCGAAGATAGACGCAAAATGCTGGGAGTAACTCAGCGGGTCACACAGCATCTCTGGAGAGAAGGAATGGGTGACGTTTCGGGTCGAGACCTTCAGACTTTCTCACTTGTCCAGTTCCTTGAACTGAAGCAATAACTCTGTACCTCTCTCCTCGGGTACTGTCTGATGTGCAGACTATTTCTCAGTTGGAGTTTTCATTTTCCGTTCACTTTTTAATAGTTAAAATTGAATGAAATTATGTTCAGATGCATGGGTGCCTTCGTCTTATTTTCATTTCCATTCACAGACTTTAGACTTTGGAGATACAGCGTGGAAAAATGCCCTTCATCCACCGAGTCCGTGAAGACCAGTGATCACCCTGTACACTAGCACTATCCTACACACTATGTACAATTTACAATTTTACCAAAGCCCATTAATCTATAAACCTGTACATCTTTGGAATGTGGGAAACCTGTACATCTTTGGAATGTGGGAGGAAACCAGAGACTCTTCTGTGGTCACATATGATCATAAGTTCTAGGAGCAGAATTCGGCCATATGGCCCACCAAGTGACCAAGTGCCATTCAATCATGGCTGATCTATCTCTCCCTCTCAACCCCATTCTCCTGCCTTCTCCCCATAACCCGACACACGTAATAATCAGGAATCTGTCAATCTCCGCTTTAAAAATATCCATTGGCTTGGCCTCCACAGCCGTTCCACAGATTCACCACCCTCTGACTAAAGAAATTCCTCCTCATCCCCTTTCTAAAGGTACGTCCTTTTATTCTGAGGCTATGGCCTCTGGTCCTAGACTCTCCCACTAGTGGAAACATCCTCCCCACATCCACTATCCAGGTCTCTTTATTTTTACTTTGATAAATGAAGGCTCCTAAATGAAAGAACGCCAAACCTGTATTTTACATTTTAACCCTATCTGTATCTGTATCTGTATCTTGTTGTATAATCGCCATCACCGGTTGTCGTGTACATTAGGAGGGTCATGTGCAAAGTCGCAATTAAATATTAACATGGGCCTTAGAAGTCGGCGTCTTAGTATCAATTGTTTCCAGCTTGGTCTTGACTATCTTGACAACGAGTGCAGGGCGAATGTCTTGGTGGAGATGATTCCATTCTCAAATTGTCTTTGGGTACAGTGTTACCTACAACAGTCTTTATTTGTTGGGGAGATGTTGCATTTGAACCCCCCCCCCCCCCCCCCGATTGCCTGGTCTTTGGTTGTCTGGATGAATTTGTAGATTGAAGATGACTCCTGATGTTGCTTGGATTCTGTATAGATGGTCGCCAGGCGTAATATGGTCCTGCGGTCTTGAAGAGTTTCCCACTCTAGGTCAGCAAGGATTTTAGTAATACTGGACAGTCGAGGACGTCGAGGTGCGGGTCGACGCCGGCATTGGAGACGAGGATGTCGACGCCAGCGTAGAGGAGCAAGGCCTTGGCCGCCAGCGCATCCCTGTCCGTTCTCTTGCCCATATGGCAGGCGATGCCCCAGGCCGCAGGCTGGACTCCGCTGCGGCTGCTCACCGGCACCCGGGCTCCGTGTCAGGCCGGGCCGCAGCCAGGCCGATGCCACGGGTTGAGGCGGTGAGCACGGCCACTTTGCCGGACAAAATGTCGCTCATAATTTTTATATACGTCTCGCCTTCGGAGAAAATGATCTAGGTTTATCCGACCTCTCCTCATAGGTAAAGTCCCTGTCCCACTGTACAAGGTAATTCACGAGTTCTCCCGAGTTTTCCCCCCGATTCGAACTCAGAGAATGTCCGTAGCAGGTCCGTAGGAGTTTGGGGATGTCTCGTAGCGGCTCGTACGAGTAAAAAGTAAACATTCTTTTCATCACAAGTATTTTTTCACTCGTGGACATTTTTCACAGTGTTGAAAAAAACGTCACCAGTTTACCGGATATGGGGATATGGGGAGAAGGCAGGAGCGGGGTACTGATTGGGGATGATCAGCCATAATCACATTGAATGGCGGTGCTGGCTCAAAGGGCCGAATGGCCTCCTCCTGCCCCTATTGTCTATTGTCTATATCCCGAGTACCTACCGTTAGCCGCTACGAGACATCCACGAGCTCCGATGGACCCGCTATGACCATTCTCCGAGTTCGAATCAGGGGAAAACTCGGGAGAGCCCTTGAATTACCTCGTACAGTAGGACAGGCCCTTAATACTCACTAATGAGTGACTGGGCCTTATAATCCAGTCGGCTTGCAAAATGATCATCAGCTCATGGTGAGGGATCCGGGGGTCTGAGTTCACGGATGGTGATCACTTCCTTCATCAGGAAACTAAACAGCAGCCATGTCTTCAGAAGCAAGAGGAGCATGTCTGCACTGCACATTCAGGGCAACGTTCAGCTGTTCTATAACATTCAGCACACGAACAGGTCCTTCGGCCCGCCATGTCTGTGCCGAACATGATGCCAAGATCAACTGATCCGCCTGCACGCGATCCATATCCCACCATTCCCTGCATATCCATTGGCCTATCCCAAAGTTTCCCAATACCGCTATCGTATCTGCCTCCACCACCACCCCCCGGCAACGCGTTCCAGGCACCCACCACCCTCTGTGTAAAAAACCTGCCCCGCACATCCCCTTGAAACTGTTCCTCTCACCTGAAAGCCATGCCCTCTAGTATTTGATTTCTCCAACCTGGGACAAAGGTTTAGCCATTGAGAGATTTAACATGGAGACAGGCCCTTCAGCCCAGAGAGATCACACTATCCATCAACCAACCATGTTTAAACTAATCCTGCCAATCTATTTCACCCCTCTCTGCATTCCCATCTACGCTACCAAGTGTCACCGCTCATCGATACAATAGGTAAGATTGTACAATTTTCAGCAAGCGCTCAATCCAGTGAGGACGGGTCTCGACCCGAAACATCACCCATTCCTTTTCTACAGAGATGTTGCCTGAGCCGCTGAGTTACTCCAGCACTCTGTGTGTATAATCAACCTGCCAACCTGCATGTCTGGGTGTGGGAGGAACCGAGGTGCTGGTAGCTGCACAAATGGTGGACAGGCCTGTTGTTCGACCAAGAGAAGGGCAAGAGTAGCTCAAAAGCCACAATGTTAATATTGCATCAAAACTGCAGATCTATTTCACAGCCAAGGGCAGGGAACATTGATGCACCATTTGGAACTAAATGTGATGGTGCCACAGCGTGGTGGCACTACGCATGCCGTTGCCTGCCAGCGGATCTACTATCACCTGCTGCAATCACTCTACGCTTTTACATCAAAGACTTGTCCCAACCCGGTCATCCCTTCTTCTCCCCGCTCCCGTTGGCCAGAAGATACAGAAGCTTGAAAGCACGCACCACCAGACTCAGGTACAGCTTCTTCCCCTCTGCTATCAGCCTTCTGAACCGCCCTTCACTGTCCGATTCCACAGTCTGTGGAATTCTCTGCCTCAGAGGGCGGTGGAGGCCGGTTCTCTGGATACTTTCAAGAGAGAGCTAGATAGGGCTCTTAAAAATAGCAGAGTCAGGGGATATGGGGAGAAGGCAGGAACGGGGTAATGATTGGGGATGATCAGCCATGATCTCGAAGGTGCTGGCTCGAAGGGGCGAATGGCCTACTCCTGCACCTATTTTCTATTGTTTATTGATTCACCTCTACCCCTTTGCTGACATTGGACTCTGTCTCTGGAACTGATGCGCTACAATGCTGAGAACTGTATTCTGCACTCTGTATCTTCCCCTTTGCTCTACCTATTGCACGAGTTTGACTGGATTGTATTGATGTGTAGCATTATCTGATCTGTTTTGATAGCGTGCAGAACAAGGCTTTTCACTGTAGCTCAGCCCACATGACGATCGTAAACTTAAACCTAAACCTAGAGTTGGACACAAATGTGGCCAAAGCCCCTGGACTGTCCACTGGTCTAGGAAGCCCACCATGCGACACGAGACCGTGTGGAGGTCATTTCCACTGTGCCTGTCCATGCAGCAACCTATAGGTTTGGATAGATGGCTGTTAAGAATCAACCACACACACATTCAAAAGGTGTTTAGGTTAATATTTATAAAGTATAAACAGATTCATTTTCAAAACCTTTCTTTAAAAAGGCAACTCAATCGCAGAAGTAGCACTGGCCCCCCCTCCCCCTCCCCCTTCCCCCACCACCTCCTCCCCGAGAGATACCACATGGCAGTCGAACGGTATCATTTTCATTAAAAAAAACTAAAGCATGTTCCTAAAGTGTAGAGTGCATGGGTGATGGAGAGATGGTTGTTATTGCATTGGAAGGCTCGTTTCCAGCCATCGAGATCAGTCATAAACTGCTCACGTTTCTCTCTCTCCACATCCAAGATGGAAGGCAGTATCAACAATTCAGGCAACGGCAGGGATTGGAAACTGTGTCCAGACCCAGCGGATGCTACATTATGGCACACAGTGCTTGATCTCCACGGTGATCTCCACACTGGGGCCCACAGCCAAGGTGGCAGGGTCCAGCGTGTGTCTGAACCTGCTGCAGGACTCGGCCAATGCAACTTGGAAAGTTGTAGCGAGTGGGAATTTGCAAGCTGCGTGACCACAGCATCTCAGGTGGCCCTGGTCCTCCTCCTCGTGGGAATGGCGTGGGAAATTACCCTTGGATCTTGGGAGAAAAGGATTTCGAGACTATTCCAATGCTTAATAGTACTGGAGTAACAGGGAATCACTGGCTGCAACAGAGATACACAAAGTGCTGGAGTAACTCTGCGGGTCAGGCAGCATCTCTGGGGAACATGGGTTAGGTGACGTTTCAGGTTGAGACCCTTCTTCAGACTGATGGAGGAGGGGGGAGGAGAAAAGTATGTCACCGGGTTCAACAACACCTTCTTCCCAACAGCCATCAGGCTCCGATACACGGCAAAGTCTGAAGCCGGGTCCCTATCCCGAAACGCCACCTATCCATGTCCTCTCGAGATGCAGAGTTACTCCAGCACTTTGTGTTTTTTTTAAATGTAAACCGGCATGTGCAGTTCCTTGTGCCTCCATCACTGGCAGCAAGACGTATTAGCTGGAGGTTGGGCTCTCTGTGGTGGCCACTGGGGTTTCCACTGGGGCAGTTTGCTGGGCTCTGGAGTCTTCAGCCTCGTTGTCCGCAACCTCATCCTCTGAGAAGCTAATGTGCAGGCATGTGTCGTTGAGAGGCGGGGAGAAGGGGAGGGTGCTGCTGGTGTGGTCCCAAGGGCCATTACAGGGGGTGGCCGGAGTAAGGGGAGGAGAGTCTAGGAGAGGAGATGCCCAGGGGGCGTCGGCAGGCCCTGTGGCCCCGTCCTTCTCGCCCGAGCCCAGGGGCAGGGGCGCGGCAGAGGCCCACAGGTCCCCGGGGTCGGACCTCACGGCGGCCGCCGGCCGCGCGTCCGAGTCGAAGTCCGACGGGGCGAAGGTGCAGGAGGAGACGTCGGTGAAGGTGGAGCTGTCCGAGCCCTGGAGCAAGGTGTTGACCAGCACCGACCGGGAGCACCGCGCGCTGGTCTCAGCGGCCGTCGGCAGCCATCTGCTGGAACGCTTCCTGGTGGCGGCCGGCGGGGGGTCGAGCCGCGGGATGGTGCGGCCGAACCTGCTACAAGGAGCAAAGAAACCCGTCAAACTCGGGGGGAGAGAGAGAGGGAGATGAACAGCACAGAAACAGGCCCAACTCCCTGTGTTTGTATACATTCACTCACCCCCCCCCCCCCCCCCCCCCCCCCCCCGCCAACCAGACCGGGGATGAGGTTCCCTTATCATCACCCTCTGTCCCACCAGCCGTCCCATTCAACATAGAGACCTACAGCATGGAAACAGGCCCTTCGGCCCAACTCGCCCATGCCAACCAACATGCCCCATCTACACTAGTCCCACCTGTCCGTGTTTGGCCCATCTAAACCTTTCCTATCCAAGTACCTGTCCAAAAGTCTCTTAAATGTTGTTATAGTACCTGCTTCAGGTACCTCCTCTGGCAGCCGTTCTATCTACCCACCAGCCTCTGAGTGGAAAAAGTTGCCTCCCAGGCTCCCATTAAACCTTGCCCCTCTCATCTTAAACTTGTGGCCTCTGGTTCTTGGTCCCCCTACCCTGGATAAAAGATATGTATCTACCCTATCTATTCCCTTCATGATTTTATACACCTCTATACTGTCACTCCTCCTCCTCCTCCTCCTCATCAAACTTGTGTGCAGTTTTCATCTCCAAATTTGAGGAAGGACATTCTTGCTATTGAGGGAGTGCAGCGTAGGTTTACAAGGTTACTTCACGGGATGGCGGGACTGTCATATGTTGATAGAATGGAGCGGCTGGGCTTGTACACTCTGGAATTTAGAAGGATGAGAGGGCTTCTTATTGAAACATATAAGATTGTTAAGGGTTTGGACAGGCTAGAGGCAGGAAATATGTTCCTGATGTTGGGGGAGTCCAGAACCAGGGGCCACAGTTTAAGAATAAGGGGTAGGCTATTTAGAACAGAGATGAGGAAAAACCTTTTCACCCAGAGGGTTGTGAATCTGTGGAATTCCCTGTCTCAGAAGGCATTGGAGGACAATTCTCTGGATGCTTTCAGGAGAGAGTTAGATACTCTTAAAGATAGGGGATATGGGGAGAAGGCAGGAATGTGGTACTGACTGTGGATGATCAGCCATGATTACGGTGAATGGCGGTGCAGGCTCGAAGGGCCGAATGGCCTACCCCTGCACCTATTGTCTATTGTCTCCTGCACTCCAGCAGTGCCCAACTGCTCCCTGTAGCTCAGACCCTCGAGTCCTGGCAATATCCTCGTGAAACTCTGCATGCTTTCCAGCTAGATTACATCCTTCCGCCAGCAGGGGTGACCAAAGCTGAACACGGTAGTTTCAAATCACCCTGCACTGAATGGTAAACCTTTGTCCCACAGCCAGGGTGTTGCAGATGGTCACCATTTGTTATTAAAAAATAATGATTTGAGGATGATGTTGGCCGTGTAAAATGGAACGCTTGCCAGCTGCAATTAAATGTCTAGATGGATGACTAGTTGTGTGCAATCTATAAATGGATTTCCACATTAGCGGCCCTTCGTTTTCTTACAGACGTCAAACCTGTCGCCTGCTGGACATGATAATAGTCTGCGATTTGGTTAATTTTATAGTTTGACGTAGAATATGAAAGGAATTGCCAGAGTAAATCACAGAGCCGGGCATCACCAGTTATCTGTTCGAGCTGCTTGGAATATTAAAGATCCCTGGAGCGCAGGTGGATGAGGCGTGATCTCACAGGGGTGTGCAACATCATGAGAGGAGTAGATCGGGTAGATGCCCAGAGGAGGTGAATCGAGGACCAGAGGACATAGGTTCAAGGTGAAGGGGAAAAGATTTGCTTGGAACCTGAGGGGTAACTTTTTCGCACAAAGGGTGGTGGGTGCATGGCACTAGCTGCCAGTGGAGGTAGTTGTGGCCGGGACTATCGCAATGTTTAAGAAACAGTTAGACAGGTACATGGATAGGACAGGTTTGGAGGGATATTGGTCAAACACGGGCAGGTGGGACTAGTGTAGCTGGGACATGTTGGTCGGTGTGGGCCAAAGTTTGGATTTTGCTGAGAAATCTAAGAGATCTGGTACTCCTAGCAGTTCAGAACCAGAGGTAGCCAGTCACCCCCCACACGTGTACTTCTGAAGACAGAAGAGAATATTTTGGGGTACGGCACGGTGGCGCAGTTGTAGAGTTGCTGCCTCACAGCGCCAGAGACCCGGGTTTGATCCTGACTACGGGTGCTGTCTGTACGGAGTTTGAACATTCTCCCCGTGACCTGCGTAGGTTTTCTCCGTGTGTTTCTTCCCACATTCCAAAGACGAAGAGGTTTGTAGGTAAATTGCCTCCAGTAAATTGTCCCTAGTGTGTAAGAGAGTGCTAATGCATGGGTGGTCACTGGTCGGCATGGAGTCAGTGGGCCGAAGGGCCTGTGGCCATGCTGTATTTCTAAAGTCTAAAGATTGGTTGCAGTTCCAGGGACCCTCTGCATTAAATTCCTGATGGAAAGACCCTCGTGACATCTATCTCCACTAGTTAGTTAGAGTATATTCACAGTCAATCGCTCCTCCATTTTGAACATGGCTACCATGAGTTGATTGCTGGCAGGTCATTCGAAGACTAACATTTAAAGGCTCATTAAAGGCAACCGCATGATTTAATTCTGGTGGCGCAGCGGGTGGAGCTGCTGCCTCACAGCGCCAGAGACCCAGGTTTGATCCTGACCTCAGTTGCTGCCTGTGCGGAGTTTGCACGTTCCCCCTTTTGACGCTGTGCGTTTCCTCCGGGTGCTCCGGTTCCCTCCCACGACCCAAAGACGTGCGGGTTTGTCGGGTTAAGTGGCCCTCTGTGAATTGTCCCTGGTGTGCAGGGAGCGGGCTCGGTGGGCCGAAGGGCCTGTTTCCATGGTGTATCTCAAATTAAAATCCAATTCAAAACATTGAGTGAAAAGCGAACGAGACGCCTGGTTTCATTAAAGAGATCAATTTCAGAGAATGGCGCAGGACTGTAACAGATTTGTGCAACGACATCATCAAATCCACGCTGATAAGACTTGAAAAGCAAAGTTAAAGAACTCCCCACAAACGGTACACTGTGCATAGACACAAAGTGCTGGAGTAATTCAGCGGCACAGGCAACATCTCTGGAGAGAAGAAATGGGGGACGTTTCGGGTCGAGACCCTTTGGGTCTCGACCCGAAACGTCGCCCATTCCTTCAGGCCTCGACCCGAAACGTCACCCATTCCTTCTCTCCAGAGATGCTGCCTGTCCCGCTGAGTTACTCCAGCACTTTGTGTCTACCTTCGGTTTAAACCAGCACTTGCAACATTCCTAGTGCTCTGCCATTCACTGGGAGTGCTTCCAGCGTTCCATGTTTTAATTCTATTTTTCCTGTATATTGAGGTGGCACGGTGGTGCAGCAGTAGAGTTGCTGCCTCACAAAGCCAGTGGGTGAGGTTCGATCCTGACTATGGGTGCTGTTTGTACAGAGTTCGTGACCGCATGGGTTTTCCCTGACACCTTCAGTTTCCTCCCACACTCCAAAGGCGTACATAGAAACATAGAAATTAGGTGCAGGAGTAGGCCATTCGGCCCTTCGAGCCTGCACCGCCATTCAATATGATCATGGCTGATCACCCAACTCAGTATCCCGTACCTGCCTTCTCTCCATACCCCCTGATCCCCTTAGCCACAAGGGCCACATCTAACTCCCTCTTAAATATAGCCAATGAAGTGGCCTCAACTACCCTCTGTGGCAGAGAGTTCCAGAGATTCACCACTCTCTGCGTGAAAAAAGTTCTTCTCATCTCGGTTTTAAAGGATTTCCCCTTTATCCTCAAGCTGTGACCCCTTGTCCTGGACTTCCCTAACATCGGGAACAATCTTCCTGCATCTAGCCTGTCCAAACCCTTAAGAATTTTGTAAGTTTCTATAAGATCCCCTCTCAATCTTCTAAATTCTAGAGAGTATAAACCAAGTCTATCCAGTCTTTCTTCATAAGACAGTCCTGACATCCCAGGAATCAGTCTGGTGAACCGTCTCTGCACTCCCTCTATGGCAATAATGTCCTTCCTCAGATTTGGAGACCAAAACTGTACGCAATACTCCAGGTGTGGTCTCACCAAGACCCTGTACAACTGCAGTAGAACCTCTCTGCTCCTATACTCAAATCCTTTTGCAATGAAAGCTAACATACCATTCGCTTTCTTTACTGCCTGCTGCACCTGCATGCCTACCTTCAATGACTGGTGTACCATGACACCCAGGTCTCGCTGCATCTCCCCCTTTCCCAATCGGCCACCATTTAGATAATACAGGTTTGTAGGTTAAATAGCTCGGTATGAATGTAAAATTGTCCCTAGTTTGTGTATGGTAGTGTTAATGCGCGGGGATTGCTGGTTGGCACGGACTCGGTGGACCGAAGGGCCTGTTTCCGCACTGTGTCTCTAAACTAAACTGCAGTTTCTAGCTTTGCACATCTACCGCTGGATATCGAGGCACGTCACCATACCTTTCAGCCTTTGGTTCCAGACTCAGGTCATCGAATGTCAGTGAGCCCACCATCTCTCTCCTTCCGTGGATCGCCCCATTCACCAGCGACCCTTCCACCGCTCCGCTGGCCTCCCACTTCCCGTTCACCGCATGGAAGTCACTAACGTCCAGGGTTAGGTCGACGGTGGCTCTCCGCAGAGGCGGGCTGCTGCCATAGCGACACAAGTGGCCGGTCCCTGGAGAACCCATCAGGACATTTGCCGGCGTGGAGGTGGGAGGGGCGTTCGTGATGAGGTCGTGATGGTGAAGGTTCAACAACGAAATCTGTTCTGAAATGGAGCTCATGCTTTGATCAGCTGGCGGGACAGAAAACAAACCAATTAAAACTCACGGACTTGAAGGCTTTAAACCAACACAGTGCTTGCCTGCGCCTCCATCTTCTGTCTTAAGGCTTCTAACTACATCCCAGTTTGGACCCAACCCGGATTATCTTTAATAGATACAAAATGCTGGAGTAACTCAGTTGGACAGGCAGTTTCTCTGGTGAGAAAGAATGGGTGACGTTTCGGGTCGAGAACCTTCTTCAGGCTGATTTTCTTTATATACCTCGTTGGCTAACAATGATCTATTCTACATTTTCCTTGATCTTCATACCCTTTGATCTCTCGTTGTCACACCTTGCGCTTCCATACCTCTCCCCTGACACTCTCTCCTGACACTCAGTCTGAAGAAGGGTCTCGCCCCAAAACGTCACCCCTTCCTTCTATCCAGAGATGCTGCCTCTCCCGCTGAGTTGCTCCAGCATTTTGTTTCTATCTAAAAGATATTAGAACTAGACATAAAGTGCTGGAGTAACTCAGTGGGCCAGGCAGCATCTCCGGAGAAAAAGGATGGGTGACGTTTCGGGTCGGGACCCTTCTTCAGCAGTGTGGAGAAGGGTCCTGGCACAAAACATCACCTGTGCCACCAGGTTCTCCAGAGATGCTGCCTGACCCGCTGAGTTACTCCAGCACTTTGTGCTTTTTGCACATGGTTCCAGTATCTGCACTTGCTTGTGTCTGCAGTAAAATAATTTTAACCACTTCTTGACTTGCGTACATTGGATGGGCTTTCAACATCAAAGCACATCAAGGGAAGTCCCTTCAAAACAAGATTTAAAATAATCCCCAAACACAGCAATTATAATCAGCATGTGGGGGTGATGTTGACCCAGATATGTGAAGAGGAAAAGATTAGTGAAGCCAAATGTAGGTCCCTTACAATCAGAGACAGGTGAAGTTATAATGGGGAAACAAGGAAATGGCAGAACAGTTAAAAAAGTACTTTGGTTCTGCCTTCACTAAGGAAAACACAAACAATCTCCCAGAAATACTAGGGGACTGAGGATCTAGTGGGAGGGAGGAACTGAGTGGAATCCACATTAGTCAGAAAATGCTGTTAGGTAAACTGTTGAGACTGAAGGCAGATAAATCCCCAGGGCCTGATGGTCTGCATCCCAGAGTACTCAAGGAGGTGGCCCTAGAAATTGTAGATGCATTGGTGATCATTTTCCAATGTTCTACAGACTCTAGATCAGTTCCTGTGGACTGGAGGGTAGCTAATACAACTTCACTTTTTAAGAATGAGGGAGAGAGAAAACAGGGGATTATAGATCAGTTAGCCTTGCATCGGTCGTGGGGAAGATGCTTGAGTCGATTGTTAAAGATATTATAGCAGTGCACTTGGATAGCAGTGACAGTATTGGCCAAAGTCAGCATGGGTTTATGAAAGGGAAATCATGCTTGACGAATCTTCTGGAACCTTTTGAGGATGTAACAAGTAGAATGGATAATGGAGAGCCAGTAGATGTGGTGTATCTGGACTTTCAAAAAGCCTTTGACAAGGTCCCACACTAGACACTAGTGTGCAAAATTAGAGCACATGGTATTGGGGTAGGGTATTGACATGGATAGAGAACTGGTTGGCAGACAGGAAGCAAAGAGTAGGAATTAACGGGTCTTTTCAGAATGGCAGGCAGTGACTAGTGGGGTGCCGCAAGGCTCGGTGTTGGGACCCTAGTTATTTACAATATATATTAACAATTTAGACAAAGGAATTAAATGTAACATCTCCATGTTTGCGAATGACACCAAGCTGGGTGGCAGTGTGAGCTGTGATGAGGATGCCATGAGGTGACTTAGATGTGACATTATTCACTTTGGTGGCAAGAACAAAAAGGCAGATTATTATCTGAATGGTGTCAGATTAGGAAAAGGGGAGGTGCAACGAGATCTGGGTGTCCTTGTACATCAGTCACTGAAAGTAAGCATGCAGGTACAACAGGCAGTGAAGAAATCAAATGCCATGTTGGCCTTCATAGCGAGAGGATTTGAGTATTGGAGCAAGGAGATCCTACTGCAGTTGTACAGGGCCCAAGTGAGACCACACCTGGAGTATTGTGTGCAGTTTTGGTCTCCTAATTTGAGGAAGGATATTCTTGCTATTGAGGGAGTGCAGCGTAGGTTCACCAGGTTAATTCCCGGGGTGACGGGACTGACATATGATGAAAGAATGGGTCGACTGGGCTTATATTTACTGGAATTTAGAAGGATGAGAGGGTATCTTATAGAAACATATAATATTCTCAAGGGATTGGACAGGCTAGATGCAGGAAAAATGTTCCCGATGTTGGGGGAGTCCAGAACCAGGGGTCATAGTTTAAGGATAAGGGGTTGGCCTTTAGGATTGAGATGAGGAAAACCTTTTTCACCCAGAGAGTTGTGAAGCTGTGGAATTCTCTGCCACAGAAGGCGGTGGAGGCCAATTCACTGTATGTTTTCAAGAGAGAGTTAGATTTAGCTCTTCAGCCTAATGGAAGCAAGGGATATGGGGAGGCAGCAGGAACGGGGAACTGATTTTAGATGATCAGCCATGATCATATCGGTGCTGGCTCGAAGGGCCGAATGGCCGACCTGCACTTATTTTTCTATGTTAAAAGTGAGAGTGCTACTACCCATTTAGCCAAGAAGAATTGAAGTCCCTGTGGCGATGAAGTTACGAGGTGCTAGCTGGTGACTGTGACGAACCTCTTACTTACCCGCATGCTGGGAGCTCAGCCTGCTCTCCAGGTCGTTCAGGTGCCGCACCAGCAGGGAGAGGTGTTGCAGGAGGTCCCTGTTCTGCAGCATCAGCTGGTGAATGCGGGCCTGCGACTCCATCCTGGCCGCTGTCTCGGCCGACAGCTGGTCCTTCAGCAGATGCAGCTGCCCAGACACAAGGGAGGAGAGGGTCATCCAGAGGCACCGCCTGCACACAGGCCCTTCCGCCCATCCACTCCCTGCTCAACCCCAAGCCCCCTTCATATACGTCAATCCCACCCGTAAAAGTTCATTTGGCCCAGCAAGTCTACTCCACCGTTCAATCATGGCTGATCTATCTTTCCATCTCAACCCCATTCTCCTGCCTTTTCCCCATAACCCTGACACCCGTGACATATCTGAATGATCTGACACCCATCCCCCCTCCAAGATTCTACCTGTGTGTAGGATAGTGTTAGTGTGCAGGGATCGCTGGTCGGCACGGACTCGGTGGGCCGAAGAGCCTGTTTCCACCCTGTATCTCTTAACTAAACCAAACTACTCCCCCTCCAAGATTCTACCACTCATCGCTGGGCATTATTCAGTGGCCAGTTAACCAGTTAATAGACAATAGTTGCAGGAGTAGGCCATTCGGCCCTTCGAGCCAGCACCGCCATTCAATGTGATCATGGCTGATCATCCCCAATCAGTACTCCGTTCCTGCCTTCTCCCCATATCCCCTGACTTCACTATTTTTAAGAGCCCTATCTAGCTCTCTCTTGAAAGCATCCAGAGAACCCGCCTCCACCGCCCTCTGAGGCAGAGAATTCCACAGACTCCACACTCTTTGTGAGAAAAAGTGTTTCCTTGTCTCTGTTCTAAATGGCTTCCTCCTTATTCTTAAACTGTGGCCCCTGGTTCTGGTTTCTTCCCACACTACACTCCATAGACGTACAGGTTTGTAGGCTAATTGGCTTCAGTAAAGATTGTAGATTGTCTCTGATGTGTGGGATAGTGCTAATGTGCGGGGATCACTGGTCGGTGCGGACTCTGTGGGTCGTAGGGCCTGTTTCCACACTGTATATCTAAAGTCTAAAGTAAATCCACCTTCCAACACATCTCTGGGACATGAATTATTCCAAGTTCTTCCACACTATCTGAAACCAACCCACCTGTTCTCTTTGGAGTGTTTACAGTGTCTCCTGAATGAAAATTTATGCAAAATCATTAGTCCTTTCTGTGTTCCCATTACTAATTCCCAAGTCTCACCCGATAGTGATTCACATTCACCTAAGCCACATCTTCCGCTTAAACTCTCCATAAAACCTCCTGCGGTGTGTTTTGATATTACTTCGGGCAGAGCTGCTGCCTCACAGCGCCAGAGACCCGGGTTTGATCCCAATCTCGCGTGCTGTCTGAGTGGTGTTTGCAAGTTCTCCCTGTGACCAGGTGGGTTTCCTCCAGGTGTTCTAGCTTCCTCCCACACCCCGATGTAGATGAAATGGCCTCTGAAAATTGTTCCTGGTGTTTTTAGCAGAGAAAGAGGGATAGCATGGAACTTGTGTGTACGAAGGAACTGCAGGTGCTGACTTACACCGAAGAAAGAAACAAAATGCTGGAGTAACTCAGCAGGACAGGTAGCATCTCTGGAGAGAAGGAATGGGTGATGTTTCAGGCCGAGACCCCTCTTCAGAAACTGTGTGAATGGGGTGATGGATAGTCGGCATGGACTCCGTGGGCCGAAGGGCCTGTTTCCATGCTGTGTCTCTGAACTGAGCTGAGCTGAGCTTGCCAGTTTTCTGTCATAACTAATTTTCTCTCCTTAATAGTCATCAGCTGCTGGACGCTGAACAATTCCCAGTTCTTCTGCTACATAATTAGCTGCAGTACTTATCATGCCCTAGGTTTTGATTTAATATTTTCCTTGACTTCCCTCCGTTAACCACAGATGGTGCATCTTTCTCATTGCAGCCGGCTCCCATATTGGAATGAATTAGCAATTTGAATGGCTGATGAACACCAGTCCAGTAGTACAAAGAATTGATTCAACACTGAGATTAATGGATCTGCACCACCTATTTAGGATTTCAATGCTTCAATATTACAGCGTGATCTATGGATAGTACAAAATAGAATGCATATTACTGAAGGCTTTGTGTCTCAATTCAAGGAGCATTCGGAATAAGGTGGATGAGTTGAATGTGCAGATAGCTATTAATGACTATGATATAGTTGGGATCATGGAGACATGGCTCCAGGGTGATCAAGGCTGGGAGCTGAACATCCAGGGATATTCAATATTCAGGAGGGATAGACAGAAAGGAAAAGGAGGTGGGGTAGCGTTGCTGGTTAGAGAGGGGATTAATGCAATGGAAAGGAAGGACATTAGTTTGGAGGATGTGGAATCGGTATGGGTAGAGCTGCGAAACACTAAGGGGCAGAAAACGCTGGTGGGTGTTGTGTACAGGCCACCTAACAGTAGTAGTGAAGTTGGAGATGGTATCAAACAGGAAATTAGAAATGCGTGTGACAAAGGCAAAACAGTTATAATGGGTGACTTCAATCTACATATAGATTGGGTGAATCAAATTGGCAGGGGTGCTGAGGAAGAGGATTTCTTGGAATGTATGCGGGATAGTTATCTAAATCAACATCTAGAGGAACCAACGAGAGAGCAGGCTATTTTAGACTGGGTATTGAGTAATGAGGAAGGGTTAGTTAGCAATCTTGTTGTACGTGCCCCCTTGGGCAAGAGTGACCATAATATGGTTGAGTTCTTCATTAGGATGGAGAGTGACATTGTTAATTCAGAAACAATGGTTCTGAACTTAAAGAAAGGTAACTTTGAGGGTATGAGACGTGAATTGGCCAAGATTGACTGGCAATTAATTCTAAAAGGGTTGACGGTGGATATGCAATGGAAGACATTTAAAGACTGCATGGATGAACTACAAAAATTGTTCATACCAGTTTGGCAAAAGAATAAATCAGGGAAGGTAGTACATCCATGGATAACAAGGGAAATCAGGGATAGTATCAAAGCGAAGGATGATGCGTACAAATTAGCCAGAAAAAGCAGCATACCGGAGGACTGGGAGAAATTCAAAGACCAGCAGAGGAGGACAAAGGGCTTAATTAGGAAAGGGAAAATAGATTATGAAAGAAAACTGGCAGGGAACATAAAAACTGACTGCAAAAGTTTTTATAGATATGTGAAAAGAAAGAGATTAGTTAAAACAAATGTAGGTCCCTTGCAGTCAGAAACAGGTGAGTTGATCATGGGGAACAAGGATATGGCGGACCAATTGAATAACTACTTTGGTTCCGTCTTCACTAAGGAAGACATAAATAATTTGCCAGAAATAGCAGGGGACCGCGGGTCAAAGGAGTTGGAGGAATTGTGAAATCCAGGTTAGCCGGGAAGTGGTGTTGGGTAAATTGAATGGATTAAAGGCCGATAAATCCCCAGGGCCAGATAGGCTGCATCCCAGAGTACTTAAGGAAGTAGCTCCAGAAATAGTGGATGCATTAGTAATAATCTTTCAAAACTCTTTAGATTCTGGAGTAGTTCCTGAAGATTGGCGGGTAGCAAACGTAACCCCACTTTTTAAGAAGGGAGGGAGAGAGAAAATGGGGAATTACAGACCAGTTAGTCTAACATCGGTAGTGGGGAAACTGCTAGAGTCAGTTATTAAAGATGGGATAGCAGCACATTTGGAAAGTGGTGAAATCATTGGACAAAGTCAGCATGGATTTATGAAAGGTAGATCATGTCTGACGAATCTTATAGAATTTTTCGAGGATGTAACTAGTAGCGTGGATAGGGGAGAACCAGTGGATGTGGTGTATCTGGACTTCCAGAAGGCTTTCGACAAGGTCCCACATAAGAGATTAGTATACAAACTTAAAGCACAAGGCATTGGGGGTTCAGTATTGATGTGGATAGAGAACTGGCTGGCAAACAGGAAGCAAAGAGTAGGAGTAAACGGGTCCTTTTCACAATGGCAGGCAGTGACTAGTGGGGTACCGCAAGGCTCAGTGCTGGGACCCCAGCTATTTACAATATATATTAATGATCTGGATGAGGGAATTGAAGGCAATATCTCCAAGTTTGCGGATGACACTAAGCTGGGGGGATGTGTTAGCTGTGAGGAGGATGCTAGGAGACTGCAAGGTGACTTGGATAGTCTGGGTGAGTGGGCAAATGTTTGGCAGATGCAGTATAATGTGGATAAATGTGAGGTTATCCATTTTGGTGGCAAAAACGGGAAAGCAGACTATTATCTAAATGGTGGCCGATTGGGAAAGGGGGAGATGCAGCGAGACCTGGGTGTCATGGTACACCAGTCATTGAAGGTAGGCATGCAGGTGCAGCAGGCAGTAAAGAAAGCGAATGGTATGTTAGCTTTCATTGCAAAAGGATTTGAGTATAGGAGCAGGGAGGTTCTACTGCAGTTGTACAGGGTCTTGGTGAGACCACACCTGGAGTATTGCGTACAGTTTTGGTCTCCAAATCTGAGGAAGGACATTATTGCCATAGAGGGAGTGCAGAGACGGTTCACCAGACTGATTCCTGGGATGTCAGGACTTTCTTATGAAGAAAGACTGGATAGACTTGGTTTATACTCTCTAGAATTTAGGAGATTGAGAGGGGATCTTATAGAAACTTACAAAATTCTTAAGGGGTTGGACAGGCTAGATGCAGGAAGATTGTTCCCGATGTTAGGGAAGTCCAGGACAAGGGGTCACAGCTTAAGGATAAAGGGGAAATCCTTTAAAACCGAGATGAGAAGAACTTTTTTCACACAGAGAGTGGTGAATCTCTGGAACTCTCTGCCACAGAGGGTAGTTGAGGCCAGTTCATTGGCTATATTTAAGAGGGAGTTAGATGTGGCCCTTGTGGCTAAGGGGATCAGGGGGTATGGAGAGAAGGCAGGTACGGGATACTGAGTTGGATGTTCAGCCATGATCATATTGAATGGCGGTGCAGGCTCGAAGGGCCGAATGGCCTACTCCTGCACCTAATTTCTATGTTTCTATATTACAGTGGAAGTGAATGTGTCTGAAATCACTCCAACGCCTTCACTTCCTTAGAAGGCTTCGGACGTTCGGCATGCCCCAACATTTCTCACCAACTTCTACTGATGCAGCATCTAGAAAGCATTTTATCGGGATGCATCACAGCATGGTTTGGGAACAGCTCCATCCAAGACCGCAAGAAATTGCAGTGAATTGTGGACGCAGCTCAGACCATCACACAAACGAACCTTCCTTCCGTTGACTCAATTTACACCTCACGCTGCCTCAGCAAAGCCAGCAGCATCATCAATGACCTGTCGCACCCTGGCCACTCCCTCTTCTCCCCTCTCCCATCAGGCAAAAGGTACAGAAGTGTGAAAACCTGCAGATTCAGGGACAGTTTCTTCCCAGATGTTATCAGGCAACTGAACCATCCTATCGGATTTTACTGGCTTTACCTGGCACTAAACATTATTCCCTTATCATGTATCTGTCCACTGTAAATGGCTCAAATATAATCATGTATTGTCTTTCTGCTGACTGGTTAGCATGCAATAAAAGGTTGTCACTGTACCTCGGTACACGTAACAATAAACTAAACTGAGCTGAAACAGTTAGACATGTACATGGATAGGACAGGTTTAGAGGGATATGAGCCAAATGCAGGCAGGTGGGGTTAGTGTAGATAGGGCATGTTGGTCGGTGTGGGCAAGTTGGGCCGAAGGGCCTGTTTCCACGCTGTATGACTCTATGATCATCGATCACCCGTACACACAAGTTCTATGTTATCCCACTTTCCCATCCACTCCATACACACCAGGAGGAATTTGGGAGGAAACCTACGCGGTCACAGAGAGAACGTGCAAACTCCACACAGACAACACCCGAGGCCAGGATCGATCCTGGATCTCAGGCGCTGTGGGGTGGCAGCTCTACCCGCTCCGCCACTGTTTCACCTAAGTTCTTTAATATTTTCTGTTCCAAAACGTCACATGATTCTGAAAGAAAATGTACTGATAATCTACTGCTAGATTGTATTGTATTGTATTGTATTGTATTCAAATTTATTGTCATTGTCTCAATTTGAGACAACGAAATGAATTTCCCTTACAGGCAGTATCATAAAAAAATCACAAAAAAAAAAAAAAAAAAAAAAAAAAAAAAATAGTTTTGTACTTGAGGGACTTTATCATTTGTTTATACATGGAGTTGTCAATGAACAATGAACAGTCATTGAGGGTCAGGAAGGAAGTACTGACCCCATCTGGTGAGCCCCGTCATTAGATGTTAGAGATACAGCGCGGAAACAGGCCCTTCAACCTACAGAGTCCGTGCCGACCAGCGATCCCCGCACACTAACACTATCCTACACACACTCGGGACAATTTATAATTGTATTCAAGCCATTAAACCAACAAACCTGCACGTCTTTGGAATGTTGGAAGAATTCAGAGCATCCGGAGAAAACCCACACAGGACACGGGGAGAACGTATGAACTCCGTACAGACAGCACCCGTAGTCAGGATTGAACCCGGGTCACTGGCGCTGTGCAGCAGCAATTCTACCGCTGCGTCACCGTGTTGCCCTGACAGTGTTTGTATCCGCCCTCAGTAGATGACAAGCCCACTGTTGGGTGGATGGTGGTCCTCAAACTTAGACATCAAAACATAGAAAATAGGTGCAGGAGGAGGCCATTCGGCCCTTCGAGCCAGCACCGCCATTCATTGTGATCATGGCTGATCGTCCCCAATCAATAACCCGTGCCTGCATTCTCCCCATATCCCTTGATTCCACTAGCCCCTAGAGCTCTATCTAACTCTCTCTTAAATCCATCCAGGCTTTTTTCCTCCACTAGGCCCAGTGATCTGGACACACTCAGGCTGAAGTCCAGAGCACACAGTGATTGTTGGTCAGCGTATTCCAAGCATCACGGCATACTGTTGACCATCCACCCTTCGTGAGATCGGACAGTGGCATCGAACCACATTCACTCTCTCAGGTATTCAAGGTCAGCCCATCACCTTCTCCTGATATCAAATGTCTGGGGAATCCCCGCGGGTCAGGCGGCATCTCTGAACATGGCTCCCGACCCGAACCACCACCTTTTCTGTAAATACTAGCCCATTGGTGTTTTATTTACAAATTGCTAAAGGGTGGAACAGAGGTCGAGTTACGGCCTTACAGCTCCAGAGACCGAGATTCAAGTTTCAGACTAGGTTCTGTCTGAAGAAGGGTCTCGACCCGAAACATCACACATTCCTTCTCTCCCAGATATGCTGCCTGTCCCGCTGAGTTACTCCAGCATTTTGTGTCTACCTAGATTCAACCCTGATTACGGGTGCTGCTGTCTGTATGGAGTATGTACGTCTCCCTGTGACCACATGAGTTTTCTCCGGGTGCTCCGGTTTCCTCCCACATTCCACAGGCATGCAGGTTTGTAGGTTAAGTGTTTAAGAAAGAACTGCAGATGCTGGAAAATCAAAGGTACACAAAAATGCTGGAGAAACTCAGCGGGTGCAGCAGCATCTATGGAGCGAAGGAAATAGGCAACGTTTCGTGCCGAAACGTTGCCTATTTCCTTCGCTCCATAGATGCTGCTGCACCCGCTGAGTTTCTCCAGCATTTTTGTGTACCTCAGGTTTGTAGGTTAATTGGCTTCTGTAAATTGCTCCTAGTGTGTAGGATTAGCTAGTGTACGGGAGATCGTTGGTCGGCATGGACTCAGTGGGCCGAAGGGCTTATTTCCACGCTGTGTCTCTAAACGAAACTGCTGTTAATCATGTCCCCCAGAGATGCTGCCTGACCCGCTACGTTACTCCAACACTCTGTGTTTTCTGCTCAAGATTCCAGCATCTGAAATTCCTTGTCTCAACTTAATCCTCCCCCCCTTTAGTGAGAAATTCTGAGACCCAATCCATCACTCGGACAATCGGTTCGACCCAGGTAAATGTGCGCAATGATCTAGCTTCCTCCCAGTTCAACCAGCCTGCTGATGTGTAAGTCATTCGAAGCAGGGTCAATATTGCAGCATTGAATTCCCCATCTCAGCCTGCCGAGGCCAAACTTAGTGCGTCATTGTAAGGCTATCAATGCGACCTGGTGTAACCTCTGCAGGTTTATTGAGTGGACTGCTCCCTGATGATGGTATTGAGTGATATGTTCGTTCGGTCAGCACCCACACTACACCAGTATCCACTTACAAACACCACTCTACATGAGTCAACGACGCATTCATCAATAACAAATAGATAGCTTACAATAGGTTATTAATTACTGCTGTCACAATTAGCACACAAGTGCCTGAGGCATTCACACAGCACTCCGCTTGTTTAACGCTGTAAACCACTGGACTTAACTTGCATTAAAGAGGAGTGTCAAGCAGAGGAACATCAAATGAACCATCAGTTGTTATAATGCAAGCTCTCGTTCCCAGGCTGACATGATTGATGGCTTCAGGAACAACCATAAACTGAGTCAGGAAGCCATGTTGTACAGTGCTCTCCATAATGTTTGGGACAAAGACCCATCATTTATTTATTTGCCTCAGTACGCCACAATTTGAGATTTGTAATAGAAAAAAAATCACGTGTGGTTAAAGTGCACATTGTCAGATTTTAATAAAGGCCATTTTTATACATTCTGGTTTCACTGTGTAGAAATGACAGCTGTGTTTATACATAGTCCACCCATTTCAGGGCATCCCAGATTCCTTGGGATGGTGCAGTTCTATGTACGATTCCTTCCAGATTTAGCAACTGTGCTAAAGCCACTACATCATCTGCTACAAAGAGATGTGAAATGAACGTGGGGAAAGGAACAGCAATGTGCATATGACATCTGCAAGGAAAACTTGACAAGTGACAAACTTGTTGTTCACTACGATATGTGAGATGAAACTTGCTTGTGATGCTTCAAGTTATGGTGTAGGTGCAGTGATCTCCCACATAATGAATGACGGACAGGAAAAGCCTATTGCTATTGCATCCCGCACCCTATCACTGAGCGAACGCAATTATGCAGATAGAAAAGGAAGCACTCAGCATGGTGCTCGGAATCAAGAAATTCCATCAGTTTCTTCTCGGCAGACCATTCACCCTAGTGACTGATCACAAGCCACTACTAGTGATAGTTAGTCCCAAGTCAGCTATACCTTCCTTGGCAGCATCAAGGATGCAACGTTGGGCAACTTTGCTGTCCCAGTATGACTACAAGGTAGAGTACAGAAGCTCCAAGTGCAACGCAGTGGCAGATGCGCTGTCCCATGAGAACTCTGATGTGGGAAGTGAGAACTCAATCTACACACTGCAAGTTGTAGATGAAGACTTTCCAGTGACTGCAACAAATGTGCTGAAGTGGGTCTATGAACAGACATTGAACGGTTGGACTGAAATGGATAGTGGATTGAACTCAGTTCTGAACTCAGAGCTGAAGCATTTCCATAATCAACGCCGTGAATTATCATGTGAGCAGGGATGCATTCAGTGGGGTTACAGAGTGCTTGTTCCAGAGTCTTTGAGAAACAAAATTATGAATGAACTTCATGCCAAACATCCTGGCATAGTCAGCATGAAGTCAATTGCCAGAAGATTTGTGTATTGGCCTGGTATTGACAGTGACATCGAGTCACTGGTGAGCAAATGTAGCGTCTGGCAAAATTGCCGGAGTAAACCACCAAAAACACCACTGCAACCCTGGTCATGGCCAAGTAGACCTTTTCACAGAGTTCATGTAGATTTTTGTGAAAAGGGTGATGATCACTTTCTGGTACTAGTAGATAGTCATTCCAAATGGCTTGAGGTTAAGCATATGGGGTCAAGCACTACTACTGAGCGTACCATAGATGATTTGTGATCCATTTTTGCATGGCATGGTTTACCGGAAGAACTTGCTTCTGATAACGGGCCTTAGTTTCGTTCAGAACGGTTCAAAGAGTTCATGCAGCGGAATGGTGTAAAACACACACTTGTTACCCCATACCATCCAGCCTCCAACGGGGCTGCGGAAAGGTCTGTTAGAGTTGTCAACAATGCTCTAAAGAAACAGGTTTTGCAGGATAGTTCAAAGCTCAGCATGAAACATCGTTTGGCTAGTTTCTTGCTGAAGTACAGAACCACACAACACACAACAACAGGTTACACACCTGCAGAATTGTTGATGAAGGGAAGGCTAAGAATACGCCTAAGTCTAGTTCAACCCAATTTGGCCTTGAGAGTTGAGAAAAAACAGTTGTCAAAAACGCCATTTTGTCTCCCACAAAAAAGGAAAGGTACTTCAAGCAAGATGAGCAGGTTCGTGTTCTCAGTCCTCCCAACAAGTCCAGTTGAGACAAATGGTATGTTGGGAAAATAGTGGAAGTGTGTGGAACAAAAAGATACTTAGTTGAAGTTGGAGATAGGATTAAAAGTGTTCATGTTGATCAAATGATTCCAGCCAAAAACTGAGCATGGAGTCCTAATCCCTGAGTTTTTATCTGAAAATGAGTTGGAAGAGACCACTGTGATTGAAGCACAAAGTTCGGTTAGTACAGACAAAGAAACAGATTCCTCTCGTCAAAGTCAGGGTACTAAAACAGAGCCAAACAAGCTTAAGTTGAGTCAACACCTAAACCGTTACACCTGCCACTGTTAGACCATCAGGCAAGATCCGTAAACCTGTAGTCAGGTTAGGTTTGTAAGTCAAATAACTCACTGCACAAGTAAAACAAAAATATGTAGATATGTAAAAAAATAAATATATTTTGTTTATCATTTAACATTTCATAAATACTGGTTTGAATCAAGTATCACAACAACAAAATTGTAACTGAGTACTTAGATTTAATACTTAAAAAAAGGAGAGCAGTGTAATGTATTCATACATATTCATGTGTATGTTAATGAGCTGGTGTTCAATATAAGCAGGGAATGCTGGGTAATAAATCTCTCTCTCATGATCCAAGCAACCTGCGTGTAAGTTGTTCTTCATTCTGCTGTCCGGAATATAACAGTTAGGTTCGTAAGTGATAGGAACAGGAATAGGCCATTCGGCCCATAAAGTCTACTCCGCCTTTAACCATGACTGATCTAACTCGCACTCTCACCCTTGACACCCACACAAATTAAGAATCTGACCATACCCGCTTTAAAAATATCCATTGACTTGGCCTCCACAGCCTTCTGTGGCAAAGAATTCCACAGATTCACCACCCTCAAAAATATGACCAATGTGATTGATGAGGGCAGAGTTGTAGACGTACATATGGATTTCAACAAGATATTTGACAAGGTTCCATGTGGTAGGCTGCTCTGGAAGGTTGGATCCCATGGGATCCAAGGAGAGATAGCTGACTAAATGGAAAATTGGCTTCATGAAAGGAAGCAGAGGGTGATGGTGACCCCTTGTTCCAGAACAAGGGGTCATAGTTTAAGGATAAGGGGGAAATCTTTTAGGACCGAGATGAGGAAAACTTTTTTCACACAGAGAGTGGTGAATCTCTGGAATTCTCTGCCGCAGAAGGTAGTTGAGGCCAGTTCATTGGATATATTTAAGAGGGAGTTAGATGTGGCCCTTGTGGCTAAAGGGATCAAGGGGGTATGGAGAGAAGGCAGGAACAGGATACTGAGTTGGATGATCAGCCATGATCATATTGAATGGCGGTGCAGGCTCGAAGGGCCGAATGGCCTACTCCTGCACCTATTTTCTATGTTTCTATGTTTCTATGGTGGAAGGCTGCTTTTCACACTGAAGGTGGTGTGCCTCAAGGTTCGGTACTGGGCCCGTTACTGTTTGTCATCTATATCAATATTTTGGATAAGAACATACGAGGCTTGACAGATCACACTTAAGTGGGTGGAATTGTAGATAGTGAAGATGGTTGTGAAAGATTGCAGCAGGATCTTGATCGGTTAGCCAGGTGGGCTGAGGAATGGTTGATGGAAATGGTTGATGGAATTTAATACAGAGAAGTGTGAGATGTTGCATTTTGGGAACTCAAACCAGGACATTTTATATGTTTCTATAAGATCCCCTCTCATCCTTCACAATGAATGATAGGGCCCTGGGGCGTGTTGTAGAGCAGAGGGATCTAGAAGTGCAGGTACATAGTTCCCTGCAAGAGGCGTCATGTAGAAACAGAAAATAGGTGCAGGTGTAGGCCATTCAATATGATCATGGTTGATCATCCAAAATCAGTACCATGTTCCTGCTTTCCCCCCATACCCCTTGATTCTGTTAGCCCTAAGAGCTATATCTCAGTCTCTCTTTAAAACATCCAGTGAATTGGTCTCCACTGTGGCAGAGAATTCCACAGATTCACAACTCTCTGGCTGAAATATTTCCTCCACATCTCAGTCCTAAATGGTCAACCCCTTATTCTTAAACTGTGTGACCCCTGGTTCTGGACTCCCTCAACATTGGGAAAATTTTTCCTGCATCTAGCCTGTCCAATCCCTTAAGAATTGTAGGTAGACAAAAGTGCTGGAGAAACTCAGCGGGTGCAGCAGCATCTATGGAGCGAAGGAAATAGGCAACGTTTCGGGCCGAAACCCTTCTTCAGACTTGTATTTATAACAAGAATTGTATATGTTTCTATAAGATGCCCTCTCATCCTAAATTCCACTGAATACAAGCCCAGTCGATCCATCACAGGTCACAGGTCCATAGGGTGGTCAAGAAGACTTTCGGCACATTGGCCTTCATTAGTCAGAGCATTGAAGAGTATTATATGTTATATGAGATTTAATAACGCTCTCATGAAAGCAGCCCAAGATATTAAACTTTGCTGAAGGCACTATATAAATGCAAATTATTGTCGAATGTCTACAGCTCAGTCGAAGTCACAGTCAAGGGGAAGCGAGTGAGTTACTGAGAAATGAGCAGAAGCTGATCAGCAAGTTACCAGTGTTCAGCTGTACATCTGGGCCACTGGACATGGTCAAATCATTTAGATATGATGATATTGTTCACTTTCACAGATAACTATTGAAGTGCAGCTCATTTCATTGGGGGAGCAGCAGACAGAAGGGAGCAACAGTTGTGTGCCGTTCCCCAGGTGGGTCACTAGGGTTGCCAACTTTCTCACTCTCAAATAAGTGACAAAAGGTCAAAATAATGGGACAAATTCCCCGACGGCAATGCGTTGACCGACTCGGCCGTGGATGGGTGAATGATGAGTTGGCCCGGGTGCTGGACAGCACACAAAGATCAGCCGGCGGGTCAGCTGAGTAGTTTTGGCCCGTGTGCGACGTCGCGCGCAAAGTCCGGCGCCCCATCCAACTCATGAACCGATGATCGGCCATGAGAAGGAGGGGTGGTGGTGGTGTTGGCAGTAAGCGAAGGTCCGAAGGTTGGACAACTGGCCGGGCTGCCGACCGACGGGGCCACGGGCGAGGCGCTGCTGCTGCTGAACTCCATGGGCTGCACTATGTTGGGACAGGTGAGGTTGGGCTGGAGGCGGAGCTCTGACCCGACAGTCCCCTCGACCCGAGCAGTAGCAGTCAAATACGAGACAAGGGCGGTCCCGTATGGGACAAACCAATTTAGCCCCAATATACGGGATGTCCCGGCTAATACGGGACAGTTGGCAAACCCTATGGTAGGTATGTTGCAAAGCCTACCTGAAGCGTAGCTGAAAATCTGTCCCAGCCCGTGTGCGCGATTTTGGCGCTGTTTAGAGGGGGGCGGGTTTAAAACGCGATTTTTCACTAGGCTGTTCAAATCGAGGATGTTCAGCCTAGTTAATTATTAACGGAAAATCGCTGGAAGATTCTGTCGCTTTAGCTATTTTTAGTTTTAAAGGCTTTATATAATTGTTATAGTAGGTTAAAAATTAACCTCTAAACCCCCGACCACCGGCAACCGGCAGGGTCTCATACAGCAGACAACAGAAGGTAGGCTGTTTATTTTTACATTAAAAAGGGCTTCTTAAGATCCCTTTATACAAAGTTTAATGTTGCGAGTAGCTCATTTTGGGCCCATTATATCCCGCAGTATTTTTCTGGGCATTTGAGGGTACAAATCTAGCGCAATGTGAACGTTCTAAACCAGCGCGTTCACAGGAACCCACTAGAAAGCTGATTTAAATTTACTTTAATTTACAGCAATTGAACACTAAATTCCTTCCATTTGGCCTATAAATTAATGTAAATGAGATTTAAAAATCATGTTTTATTGTGAATTATTTGTGAATATTATTTAGACACTTAGGCTATTTAAAAATGTTAATCATTTATTAAGAAATAGATGTTTAGATCTAGTAATTGAAGTTTGAAATTAGCTCCAAGTGGGTAACTAACTAATTATATGCTTTAATTTCAGGTCATCCAAGTAAGATTGATTTATATTTGTTTCAGAATGCTTCAATCTATGATAACTGAAAATTTCATTCAGTTCTCTTAATTTTTAAGAAGGTTATGGGCTTTTAACTGTCCTCGCTCACAGCTTTTTTGTTATGTCCATAGAAAATCAATAGGAAACAAGATGCTAATTTCCGAGTATGAAAATGGCCATAACTTTTTAAATACTTGAGATATGAAAGTACATTAGGTGTCAAATTAAACTTATTTTTATGCTTTATCTGATGGGATAAATTACAGACTTGATTTTTTAAATCTCAAAATTTTGTAACATTGCTACCTATGGTTAAGGATATCCCTGGCAGTTCATCCAGGATCTGACACTCTGAGAGTCTGAGGATATCCACCGGGATACAGCCGTGATCAGCTTGCAGCGCCACCCAGTGGACCTACAGTGCCAATGCACCTCCTGCAGAAATATAGCGTCTGGGCCCAGTATTGATCCTCTTTACATTTTCTCCACATTAAATCCAAAGCCAGATCTCAAATGGTTGCATAACAGAAGGGTGAACTGTAGTAGCCAGACTCAATAAACCTGGCGAGACCAAGCTAGACTCAGCGAACATTTCAGCAAACACTTGTGCTGGGTCCGCCAAGGCCGACTGGATCCCCCGGTTGCTAACAACTTTAACTCCGATTTCCATTCCCACACCGGCCTTTCTGTCCTGGGCCTCCTCCATTGCCAGAGTGAGGCCACAGACAAACTGGAGGAACAGCATCTCATATTACGCTTACAACTCAAAAGTGTGAACATTGAGTTCTCCAACTTTAGGTAACTAATCTACAACATCTTCCCACCTTTCACCCTCATCTTCCCTGTGCCACACCTTGATGTGCGCCCATTTCTCTCATTCTCATTCCTTCCCATTCCCTTCCTCCCTCTGGCCTTATAACTAGTGCATCTTCTATTCTTATCTCCTTATCTCACACGTAGTGCCTCGTTATCTCTGGCTTTTGTCCACCCATCTGATAATCAGACTCCCCCTCACCTGTATCCCCCTATCACTTGCCTGGCTTTGTCCTGCCCCCACCTCTCTTTTAGGTTTCTGTCCCCTGCTACAATCAGTCTGAAGGAGGGTCCTGACGTGAAACGTCACCCATTCCTTCTCTCCAGAGATGCTGCCTGTCCCGCTGAGTTACTCCAGCATTTTGTGTATATCTTCTGCATCACTAGAGTGCTTGCATTGGCATGGGATGAGGTCAAATGGACGCAGAGCTTTGAAACAATGTCCTACCAATAAGCAATACTTCTGGTGACTAATTCTCTGCTCTGCTGCAAGCTTTCTGTTGGCAGGTAATTGCCTCCATTAATGCCAAGTCCCATTGCAGCACCCCACTGGAATGTGGTAAGAATTAGTCACCACAAGTAATGCTCAGAGTCAGGACTGTGTTTAAGAGCAGACTATCAGAGAGTTCACACTTTGCCGAAGTCGACTGCATCAGAAGCAATGTTCCTTTCATCCACATCCTCCTTGTATCCCATCCACCCATATTACAGTCCACCAGAAAGCACAGATTTGCTGTCCAGCATGTATACATCAATGAACTAGGATGAACAAAAGCATTCCTTGCATCTCAAATCTGAATACTCTGCAATATTCAGACTGCATCTGTCAGACAAAGCACCCAATGGTCTACCAAGTTCATATAAGGCGAATATGAGCTTTCCAATTGGGAACTGCCTGACCTGCTGAGTCTATCTTCTGAATATATCCAAGATGCATATGGATTTTA
The DNA here is from genome assembly GCF_028641065.1 of Leucoraja erinaceus. Taxonomy (NCBI): domain Eukaryota; kingdom Metazoa; phylum Chordata; class Chondrichthyes; order Rajiformes; family Rajidae; genus Leucoraja; species Leucoraja erinaceus. Next base: position 3,673,451 of record NC_073407.1, on the reverse strand, counting down.
TTTTAAAGTATAGCATGGAAACAGGCCCTTCAGCCCACCCGTCTCCATTTTGACCATCGATCACCCATTCACACTAGTTCTATGTTATCCCACTTTTTTCATCCACTCCTTAGCAGTAGGAGGCAATTGACAGAGGGCCATTTAAACGACATATTCGCACGTCTTTGGGATGTGGGAGGAAACCGGAGCACCCGGAGGAAACCCACGTGGTCACTGGGAGAACGTGCAAACTCCACACAGACAGCACCCGAGGTCAGGATTGAACCCGGGTCTCTGGCACTGTGAGGCGGCAGCTTACTGACTGCGCCACTGTGCTACCCATTCTGTGGAATTCTCTGCCTCAGAGGGCGGTGGAGGCCGGTTCTCTGGATGCTTTCAAGAGAGAGCTAGATAGGGCTCTTAAAAATAGCGGAGTCAGGGGATATGGGGAGAAGGCAGGAACGGGGTACTGATTGGGGATGATCAGCCATGATCACATTGAATGACGGTGCTGGCTCGAAGGGCTGAATGGCCTACTCCTGCACCTATTGTCTATTGTCTATTCAGTTTACTCCTACACAGTCTAGTGGATTTCAAATGCAAACGTGGTCTCAACTCAGCACTCTCCCTGTTTAGGAAGGAACTGCAGCTGCTGGTTTACACCGAAGATAGACACAAAATTCCAGAGTAACTCAGCGGGACAGGCGGCATCTCTGGAGAACAGAAGGAATGGGTGACGTTTCATGTCGGGACCCTTCTTCAGACCCTTCTTCCTGTTTTACTCCAACACACTACCTTGGCCATGGCTGTCAGATCGTTAGTTTAACCAAGACAAGACCACAACATGCTTTGCAATGTCTAATGAAGAAGCATTGTCAAGCAAACCATCTGAAGGAAGGTCCCAACCCAAAACGTCAGCAATCCTCCACAATTGTTTCATGACCTACTGGGTTACTCCAGAACTTTGTGTTTTACTCAAGGTTCCAGCATCTGCAGTTCCTCGTGTTTTCTCTCCCCCCCCTCCCCCCCCCCCCCCCTCCCCCACAACCCTCCCCTGTCCTTGTTCCATCAGCACGGTCAATTTGTATTAACGAGGAACACAAATGACCAGGGCCTGAGAACTGAAAGCCCTATTTGGAAACTCGGAGATACAATCACACTGGTGCGAGCCGTAATAAATCTGAGGCAGGGCTGAAAAAGATCAATAAACCTGCAGAACAGGGACTGTAAACGTTGAATTAATGCTGATGTGCTGCTGTGATAACAGGTCTAAATTGGTGTAGAGGAACAGAGAGGTCCTGGGGTGCAGGTACATGAGTTACTAAATGTGATGAGGCAGATTAACAGAGGTACAGCTAGTCAAGCTGATCGCTGCCATTTATTTGTACAGGAATAGAATTCAGAAGCAGCAAAGTCATATTGCATGTGTCTCTAACCTTGACTAAACCACACTGGAGAAAAGTTCACCCTCCTCTTTTCCTCAAAGACGGTGGCGCAGCGGTAGAGTTGCTGCCTTAACGCGCCAGAGACTCGGGTTCAATCCCGACTACGGGTGCTGTCCGTACAGGGAGTTTGTACCTTCTCCCTGTGACTGCGGGGGCTTTCTCCGGTTTTCTCTCACACTCCAAAGACGTACAGGTTTGTAGGTTAATTGGCTTTGGTATAAGTGTAAGTTCTCCCTAGTGTGTGTGGGATAGTGTTAGTGTGCGGGGATCGCTGGTCACCTGTTTCTGCGCTGTATTTTTAATCTAAACTACAATAAAGATAACACAGCCAATTCCAACAGTGTAAAAAAGATTTATAGGGTTGGTAAAATAATTGAGTGATAATAACAATCTGGAACAGAGGATCTGGCTGGAGCTATTCTTGTCAGGAAATTGGAAGGTACTGAGCAACCTAAACTGATGAAAGGGTTTGACAAAAATATTTCCACTGTAAAAGTCACAACTAGGGACCATAAATATAGGATGTTCACGACCCAATTCTATCTGAAATGCAGATGCAATTTATTTCTCTAGAAAGCGGTGAGAATGGAATTCTCTATCACTGACTTACTCAAAGAGGTGGGTTCATGAGGGGCAAAGAGCGTTCACGTCGCGGCCCTGTTTCCACCAATCTGTCCACCACCACGCACAAGAGGCGACAAGACAGACACCATTGTATGCAGACGCTGAGAACTGTGTTCAGCTCTGTGTTCACCTCTGTGTGGACTCGATAAGAAGATGAGGTGGATAATCTGCAGGTACAGTTGAGGCATGATGGCGCAGCGGTCGAGATGCTGCCTTACAGCGCCAGAGACCCTGAATACAAATGCTGTCTGTACAGAGTTTGTATGTTCCTTCTCCTGTAACCTGCGTGGGTTTTCTCCGGGATCTCGTTTCCTCCCACACTCCAAAGACGTACAGGTTTGTAGATTAATTGGCTTGGTACAATTGTAAATTGTCCCTAGTGTGTGGAGGATAGTGCTAGTATATACGCGGATCGCTAATCAGTGTGGATTCGATGGGCCGAAGGGACTGTCTCTGTGGTGTACCTCTAAACTAAACTAAAAAGTTCAGTATAGAGAAAAACACAAAGTGCTGGAGGAACTCAGCGGGTCAGGCAGCATCTGTGGAGGGAATGGGCAGGCAAATATTTCATCATGTAGAAGGAACTGCAGAGGCGGCTTTACAAAAAAAAGACACAAACTGCTTGAGGAATGCAGCAGGACAGGCAGCAGTTTGCAAAAAATGGATAGGTGACGTTTCGTTACACCAGCACTTTGTGTCGAATATTTCTTCAGTAGGGTGGTACAGTGGTGCAGCGGTAGAACTGCTACCTCACTATGCCAGAGACCCGGGTTCAATTCTGAGCAGGGCTGCTGTCTCTTTGAAATTTGCATGTTCTTTCCTGCTATAGCTAAACCTTAAATCTCAAACCGCAGTGCGACCCAATACATCACCTATTCACTACTTCCCCAGATGCTGTCTGGCCCGCTGAGTTCCTCCAGCACTTTGTGTTTTGCTCAAGATTCCAGCATCTGATGTTTCATGTGTCTCTAGAGTTAGATTCATAAGTCATCGCAGCAGATCTATGCCATTCAGCCCATCGAGTCTACTCCACCATTCAATCATGGCTAATCTATCTCTCCCTCTCAACCCCATTCTCCTACCTTCTCCCCGTAACTCCTGATACCCTTCCTAATCTAGAATCTGTCAATCTCTGCCTTAAAAATGACCATTGACTTGTCCCTTGACTTGCCTTGGTCTGTGGCAATGATTGTCACGGATTCACTACCCTCTGACTAAATAAATTCCTCCCCATCTCCTTTCTGAAGGTTCGTCCTTTTATTTTGAGGCTCAGGTCGTAGGTGACACTTTGGGCAGCTCTGCCATGTAGGTAACTGCCTCCGGATGCTCCGGTTAGCCGCGTGGGTTGAGGTAAAAGTAGACAAAATCTCCCTTGCTTGACTTTGGAGTCAGTGTGCTTTCCCCAGAGTGTGAGATGTGGCAGAGACAGGTAGCAGGAGCGAAGCCTAGGCCAGGAGGCCCAGAAAACACACCAACGCCTCTACTTGCTTCGAAGGCTTAGGAAGTTCAGCATGCCCCCTACAACTCTCACCAACCTCTGCGGATGCACCAGGCAAAGCATTTTATCGGGATGCATCACAGCTTGGTTTGGGAACAGCTCCATCCAAGACCGCAAGATATTGCAGTGAATTGTGGACGCAGCCCAGACCATCACAAAAAACTAACCTCCCTTCTATTGATTCCATTTATACCTCACTCTGCCGCGGCAAGGCCATCAGCATAGTCAAGGACAAGTCACACCCTGACTGAAGTAGCCAATTCTGCAACGACCGACCCTGACCGTCACTGACTGACCGGAAAGACGTGATATAGAAGATGGCCGGACATGAGGAAGAAGACTGTAAATGGATCGACTGTAATCATGTATTGTCTTTCTGCTGACTGGTTATCACGCAACAAAATGCAACAAAGCGTTCACTGACTAAACTGTTATCACGCAACAAAACGCAACAAAGCGTTCACTGACTAAACTAAACTAACTGTTTAGGAAAGAACTGTAGATGCTGGAAAAATCGAAGGTAGACAAAAATGCTGGAGAAACTCAGCAGGTGAGGCAGCATCTATGGAGAGAAGGAATAGGTGACGTTTCGGGTCGAGACTAACCACACATTTATAACAGCTGCCATACAAGAACAAGGTGGCACAGCGGTAGAGCAACTGCCTAACAGCGCCACAGACCCGGGTTCGATCCTGACTATGGGTGCTATCTGTATGGAGTTTGTATGTTCTCCCCGTGACCTGCGTGTGTATTCTCCGGGTGCTCCGTTTTCCTCCCACATCCCGAAGGGTTTGTAGGTTAATTGGCTTCTAAATTGCCCCTAGAGGCAGGACCAGGGACGCAGCTTATCCTGAATCAGCACTGGTTGAAAAGCACAGCGCCACAAACAAGATGCGTATTGATTTATTCCTCTTATTATCCAGCAGCACACAGCATTGTCAGCTTTAGTACTAACAACATTTGTTCGCACAATGTCCCAAAGAGCAAGCTGTGGAGCATCCTGGACAATACAGCTCACCCACTCCATGACACACTGGTCAACCTGAGGAGCACCTTCAGCAACAGACTGGTTCCACCAAGATGCAGCACAGAACACCAGAGGAGATCCTTCTTCCCTGTGGCTATCAAACTGTACAACTCCTCCCCCTTCTGTCATGGGGTAGACTGAGACTCCCCTCCCACCCCCAATCTTTGCATATCCCAAATCTTTGCACATCCACAATCCTTTCCACTCGTCACTTTAATTTCATGTTTCATGTCTTGTGTTTTATGACTGTTGGCAGATCAATTTCCCTCCTGGGATAAATAAAGATATATCGTATCGTATGGTATAGTACCCAGGGGAAAGTCCAGTTGCTCTTCAACAGCAGTTAAGGGACACGCAACATGACAACACTGTGCTGCAGCCATGCAAGACCACAGCCTTCGTCTGTGCCTTACAGTTTAATCGTAGGCCAGACCTACGAACAAGAGGGCGGCACGGTGATGCAACGGTAGAGTTGCTGCCTTACAGCGCCGGAGACCCAGGTTCGATCCTGAGTACGGGTGCTGCCTGTACTGAGTTTGAACGTTCTCCCCGTGACCACGTGTGTTTGCTCCAAGATCTTCGGTTTCCTCCCACACCCCAAAGGGGTACAGATTTATAGGTTAATCAGCTTCTCGTTGTCTCTGTACTGTACACTGACAATGACAATAAATTGAATCATTTCATTTCATTTTTCTGTAATTGGGTAAACATTGTAAATGGGCCCTAGTGTGTTGGATAGTGTTGGCTTGTGGGGATCGCTGGTCAGTGCAGACTCAGTGGGCCGAAGGGCCTGTTTCCGTGCTGTATCTCTGAACTAAACTAAACCTAAACTAAGAAGCTGAGAGGCCAGGAGCAGGTCGCATTTCATGCTGGGGTGTCTGCGCTAAGGACCAGCACCGCATTGAAGTGACAGCCAAGAAGACCCCAACAGCTCTGCTTCCTCAGGAGATTGAGGAAAGTCTGCCTGTCTCCAATAACTCCCAAGCCTCTACAGAAGCACCATAAAAAAACACTGTCAGGCTGCATCACAGCTTGGTTTGGATACAGCTCTGCCCAAGACCGCAAGAAATTGCAGAGTTGTGGATGTGGCCCAGTCCGTCACACACACCATGCCGCCCATAACTAATAGCTAAAGTGCTTTGTATGGTTTGCCCAACACACAATGCTTTTGTAAACCTCTCATAACTCAACGTACTCAAATTCTACCAACAAAGACAATATGAATCTTGCTGAGTGAGAACCCGTGCGATGCTTCCCTACTATCAGGCTAAGAATGGGGCCTTGCCCACAGGCCAAACTCTTTCCATTTCTTTTTGTAACTCGCTCATTTTAGGATCATTCTTATGTCTTTACGGGATCAGGCCAAGGGCATGAGAGATGTATTGGCATGTTCATGTAGAGTGTAAGTTAACTGCATTTCCAATGAACAAACAAATGGTTTCAGTAGGAGGGCTGCTATACCCCTGTAAGGGATTGGCATGCAGCCCCGAGCAAAGGCAGGCACGAGGCCTGGGTAGCCCGGTGGTGCAGCGGTAGAGCTGCTGCCTTACAGCAACAGAGACCCGGGATCAATCCTGATGCTGTCTATGTAGAGTTTGCTCATTCTCTCTGTGACCGCATGGGTTTTCTCCGGGTGCTCCGGTTTCCTCCCACACTCCAAAGACACACAGGTTTGTAGTTTAATTGGCTTGTGAATTAGCCCTAGTGTGTAGGATAGAATTCGTTTTTGTTTTCAGATTTAGTTTTAGAGAAACTGCGTGGAAACAGGCCATTCAGGGCAGTGAGTCCGCTCCGACTAGTGTAACCCCGTACGCTAACACTATCCTACTCACAAGGGACAATTTACAAATAGTACAGAAGCCAATTAACCTAAAAACCTGTACGTCTTTGGAATGTGGGAGGAAACCGGAGAAAACCCACGCCGGTCACGGGGAGAAAGTACAGACTCTGTACAGACAGCACCCGTAGTCAGGATCGAACCCGGGTCTCTGGCACTGTGAGGCAGCAAAACTACTGCTGCCGTTCCAGCCGGATCAATGGTTGAATGGGTACCAGTGTATGGGTGATCGCTGGATGGAACTAATGTATGGGGATTGCTGGTTGCATGGACTTGGTGGGCCGAAGGGCCTGTTTCCACGCCGTGTCTCGCAACTAAACTACACGAGGGCGACGGGCCTACCTGCGCCATGACGACCTGTGTCTGCTGCTGCTGCTGGCAGAGCTGGGCTTGGAGCAGCTGGAGCTGGTGGTGGGAGGCAAGCGGGGTGAGCGACGAGCAGGGGCTGCCAGCAGAGGGCGACAGTGGCGGCGGCGAAGGCCCAAACGGAGTCCCGTCCCTGGAGTCCTGGAGACGGAGAGGACAACAAAGTCAACAACACCAGCACAAGGACCGTAATCTCACCGTACATACGTACACACAACAATACACCACCAAAATATACACTAAATACTGCAGTAACTCATAACTTCATAAGTTATGGGATCAGAATTCAGCCATTCAGCCTATCGAGTTTAATCATGGCTGATCTATCTCTCCCTCCAAACCCCAGTTTCCTGCCTTCTCCCCATAACCCCTGACACCTGTACCAATCAAGAATCGCCTATCTCCACCTTAAAAATATCCATTATTCCACAGATTCACCACCGTCTGACTAAAGAATTTCCTCCTCATATCTTGTCTAAAGGTTTGTCCTGATATTCTGAGGCTGTGGCCTCTGGTCCTGGACTCTACCACTAGTGGAAACATCCTCTCCACAGCCACTCTATCCAGGCCTTTCACTATTTAATACGTTTTAGTGAGGTCCCCTTCGTCCTTCTCAACTCAGCAGGTCAGACAGCATCTCTGGAGAACTTCTTCAGACTCAAGTAGGATCCCGACCCAAAACATCACTTATCCACGCTCTCCAGAGACGCTGCCCGACCCGCTGAGTTACTCCAGCTCTTTGTGTCCTTTTTAAAAAACAAATCAAGAATGGAGCCACAAGGAACCGCAGATGCTGGAATCTTGAGCAAAGAACTGGAGAAACTCAGCCGGTCAAAGGAGGGTGCGGCAAACGGGCCCTTCGGCCCAACTCACCCACACCGGCCAACATGTCCCACTACACTAGTCGGCGGCACCTCGCCCAAAGGCGCACAGTCGGCGGGACCGGGAACCAGCCAAAAAGGCTCAGCAGACAGGGTAACTGGCAGAGAGAAGTCGGACGCGAGGAGCAAGGGCCGGTAGGTGGGCGAATCGGGGTGATGTCTCCAGCGCCTTCAAGGTCGGCTGCAGGAGGCTCCCCCGGGACAGAAAGATGTATCCTTAACAAGGATCGTGATATAGTTACTTGAAATTTAGTTTAGTTTAGTTTAGAGATACAGCATGGAAACAGGCCTTTCGGCACCGAGTCTGCGCCGACCAGCGAACCCCCCACGCTAACACTATCCTACGCACACTAGGGACAATTTACAATCACACCAAGCCAATTAACCTACAAATCTGTACGTCTTTGGGGTGTGGGAGGAAAATGAAGATCTCGGAGAAAACCCACGCGGCCACGGGGAGAACGTACAAACTCCGTGCAGACAGCACCCGTAGTCAGGATCGAACCCGGGTCTCTGGCGCTGTAAGGCAGCAACTCTACCACTGCGCCACCAATAAATAATTTTTGGTTTAAAAAAAAACGATGGCTGGGCGAGGAGTGGGGAGGAGAGAGGAGGGGAGGAGAGGAGAGGGGAGGAGTGGGGAGGAGTGGGGAGGAGGATGGCGAAGAGGGGAGGGGAGGGACGTCGGTTCGCGGGAACTGCTCCAGTACATCGAGCGCACAGGCTGATTGGACTTCGGACAATGGCGCCAAAACATGGCGGTGCCCGCATGTGTAATATATGCAAAAATAACTTCACTGCACAGATGCATTTGTGGGGGGGGGGATCGGAAAAATGCCCACTAATTCCCCCTGCAAATCTGCTGGACTATTAATGCTCCAACTAACTGTCAGGGAAACCATTACAATAACAAACGGCTCAGCCAGTATCGATTGAAGACAGGACACAGCAAGCTAATCGCTCAGTAATGAGTGTGTGCTAACACAGCCTGCCCTGCTCCTTGCCCACCTGCCACACCAGCTACAACGCTGGTTGAAAGTCCGTCCACCCGCCCAGCTAATCACCCTCTCTCCCTCTCAGTATAATGGTCACATCAAGTACACATCACCAAGCGCCTGAACCACTGCCCCACTCTCTATGCACCCATTACATGGCTCAGCACAGCTCCAATGCCATCTCTACATTCAGACCAAACCACAAGTTCATAGAATCATACAGCACAGAAACAGGCCGTCCAGCCCAACTTGTTGGTACCATATGGTACTTCAGATTCAGATTCAGATTCAATTTTAATTGTCATTGTTAGTGTACAGTACAGAGACAACAAAATGCATTTAGCATCTCCCTGGAAGAGCGACATAGCAAATGATTTGAATAAATAATAACAAGTGTCCGGGGGGGGGTGGTGATTGGCAGTCACTGAGGTACGTTGTTGAGTAGAGTGACAGCCGCCGGGAAGAAGCTGTTCCTCGACCTGCTGGTTCGGCAACGGAGAGACCTGTAGCGCCTCTCGGATGGTAGGAGGGTAAACAGTCCATGGTTGGAGTGAGAGCAGTCCTTGGCGATGCTGAGCGCCCTCCGCAGACAGCGCTTGCTTTGGACAGACTCAATGGAGGGGAGCGAAGAACCGGTGATGTGTTGGGCAATTTTCACCACCCTCTGCAATGCCTTCCGTCGGAGACAGAGCAGTTGCCATACCATACTGTGATGCAGTTGGTAAGGATGCTCTCGATGGTGCAGCGGTAGAAGTTCACCAGGATCTGAGGAGACAGATGGACCTTCTTCAGTCTCCTCAGGAAGAAGAGATGCTGGTGAGCCTTCTTGATCAGAGTTGAGGTATTGTGGGTCCAAGAGAGGTCATCGGAGATGTTGACTCCCAGGAACCTGAAGCTAGAAACACGTTCCACCTCCGTCCCGTTAATGTGGATGGGGGTGTGCGTGCCGCCTCTGGACTTCTTGAAGTCTACAATGAGCTCCTTGGTCTTCTTGGAGTTAAGGGCCAGGTTGTTGTCAGCGCACCATGCTGCTAAGTGCTGGACCTCCTCCCTGTAGGCCAACTTATCGTTGTTGCTGATGAGGCCAATCACCGTTGTATCAACTGCATACTTGATGATGGGGTTAGTACCATGTACAGGTGTGCAGTCGTAGGTGAAGAGGGAGTAGAGGAGGGGGCTCAGCACACAGCCATGAGGAACGCCGGTTTTCAGGGGGAGGGTTGAAGAGGTGTGCTTGTCTAACCTCACAGACTGGGGTCTGTTGGTTAGAAAGTCCAGTATCCAGTTGCAGAGGGAGGGGTCGATGCCCAGGTTACCCAGTTTGGTGATCAGTTTTGATGGTATAATGGTGTTGAATGCTGAGCTGTAATCGATGAACAGCATTCTTACATAATTGTCTCTGTTGTCGAGGTGGGAGAGGGCAGAGTGAAGTGCCGTTGAGATGGCATCCTCCGTACTCCTGTTCTTGCGGTAGGCAAACTGATAGGGATCCAGTGTGGGGGGTAGGCAGCTTTTGAGGTGTGCCAGGACCAGCCTCTCGAAGCACTTGGTGATGATGGGGGTAAGTGCAACTGGGCGGAAGTCGTTGAGGCTTGCCGTAGTGGAGTGTTTTGGCACTGGCACGATGGAGGTGGTTTTAAGGCAAGTGGGGACAACTGCTTGGGCAAGTGACAGGTTGAAGATGTCAGTCCAGACGTCTGTCAGCTGCGCAGCACAGGCCCTGAGCACGTGCCCGGGGATGCCGTCAGGGCCAGCAGCTTTACGTGCATTAGTCCTACTCAGTGCCTCGTATACGTCGTAGGGGGTGAGTGTGAGGGGTTGGTGATCGGCAGGTAGCACAGCCTTGATGGCTGTCTCTAGATTGTCCCTGTCGAAGCGGCCATAGAAGTGATTAAGCTCCTCAAGGAAGGAGGCGTCGCTGGATGTGGGGGTGATGTTGGAGGGTCTGTAGTCCGTGATGGCCTGGATGCCTTGCCACATGCGTCGGGGGTCGGAGTTGTTGTTGAAGTGCTCCTCAATCCTGAGCTTATGGCAGTGCTTGGCCTTCCTGATGCCCCTCTTCAGGTTAGCCCTGGATGAACTGTAGGCTCGAGCATCGCCTGACCTGAAAGCGGTGTCCCGTGCTTTCAGCAGTAGCCTGACCTCGCTGTTCATCCATGGCTTCTGATTCGGGTATATGGTCACCTGTTTGAGGGAGGTGACACTATTGATGGTGGAGTTTATAAAGTCCAGAACAGAGGATGTGTAGGAATCAATGTCCGTGTGAGAGTCAAGGGTGGCCTGGGCTGCAAACGCCTTCCAGTCAGAGTTTCCAAAACACTGCTGAAGTGTGAAGTCCGCTTCCTCTGACCAGACTTTAACTGTCCTCACAGTTGGTTTAACCCGTCTGATGAGTGGGGAGTACTTAGGGAGCAGGAACAATGAGACGTGATGAGACTTGTCCCCTAGGGTACCGACACAATCACCCCTCACACTTGGCTCATCCCTGTGCCCATCTGACTGGGTCTCTGCCGGTGCTTCCGAGATGAACTCCATAGAAACATAGAAATTAGGTGCAGGAGTAGGCCATTCGGCCCTTCGAGCCAGCACTGCCATTCAATATGGCTGATCATCCAAAATCAGTACCCTGTTCCTGCTTTCTCCCCATAACCCTTGATTCCGTTAGCCCTAAGAGCTCTATCTAACTATCTCTTGAATACATCCAGTGAATTGGCCTCCAATGCCTTCTGAGGCAGAGGATTCCACAGATTCACAACTCTCTGGGTGAAAAAGTTTTTCCTCATCTTGGTCCTCAATGGCCTTCCCCTTATACCTAAACTGTGACCCCTGGTTCTGGACTCTCCCAACATCTGGAACAATTTTCCTGCACCTAGCCTGTCCAATCCCTTAGGAATTTTATATGTTTCGACTACAGCCGAACAGTCAACTCTAGTCAGAGAGGGGCTCAGGAGTTTCTGGGATTGGGACCATCCATTCACCTGCCTTTGCAACTGTATCTCTAAACCACCCATCCAACCATGCCAAACCTTCCTCTAACCTCATCCCCATGTCCCTGCACAGAACTACAGAGAGCATCGAGTACAGCACAGACACTGTGGGCCGAATGGCCTGTTCCTGTACTAAATGATGCCAAAACCAACCCTTATCTGCCTGCACATAATCCATATCCCTCCATTCCTTGCATAGCCAAGTTTCATAGTGCCACACATCCTGGAAACAGGCCACTCGACAGTAGCAGAAGCTGTTCCTCAGTCTGGTGGTGTGCGCTTTCAAGCCTCTGTGCTTTCTGTTGGATGGGAGCAGGGAGGAGGAGGAATGACCGGGGTGTGACAAATATTCTTTAGAGGTGATTCTCAAAGTACTTGATAAAACTTCGGCCCATCGAGTCCGCACCGACCAGCGATCCTCGCACATTAACACTATCCGACACCCACCAGGGACAATTTTTACATTTATACCAAGCCAATAAACCTACAAAACCTAAACGCCTTTGGACTGTGGCAGGAAACCAGAGCACCCGGACAAAACCCACACAGACAAGCACCCGTAGTGTCTGGCGCTGTAATGCCCCTGTCCCACTTCGGAAACTTGAACCGAAACCTCTGGAGACTTTGCGCCCCACCCAAGGTTTCCGTGCGTTTCCTGGAGGTTTTTGTCAGTCTCCCTACCTGCTTCCACTACCTGCAACCTCCGGCAACCGCACGGAAACCTTGGGTGGGACGCAAAGTCTCCAGAGGTTTCCGTTCAGGTTTCCTAAGTGGGACAGGGGCATATTAGGCAGCAACTCTACTGCTGCACCACTGTGCCGTGCAAATGTGGGAGGAAACTGGAGCATCTAGTGGAAACCCACGAGGTCCCAGTGGAAACTGCACACTGACATTGACCTTCAAATATCCTGCGATTTGTTATTTTGCTGCTGAGATTTGCCAGCCCTGGACCATTGACATCATTGTTTCTGCAGCCTGATTTTCTATAACTGGTAGACTCTTTGGAAAACAACTGTTTACAGCTGAACTTCCTGTATGGGAACATGGATGGAAATACTACTCACTATTACACATCCACAGTGGCGCTGTTACTGCTGAACTGATGGGAACAGCACCTCATATTTCACTGGGGCAGCTTACAGCCCAGCAGTACAATATTGATTTTTCTAACTTCAAGTAACCCTTGCATCCCCTCTCTCTCCGTCCCTCCCCCACCCAAGTCGTTTTACTAGTTTCAAAGTCGTCGTGTTGAGTTTCACTGTCTGTGACTGGTTTTCACCTCACCCACAGCGAACAATAGCCTGGCTCCTTTATCATTGTTACTTTTTGGCATATCTTTCATTCATTTGTTCTATATCTCTCTACATCACCGCCTACATCTCTCCTTTCCCTTTCCCCTGACTCTCAGTCAGAAGAAGAGTCTCGACCCGAAACGTCACCTATTCCTTCTCTCCAGCGGGGTTCTGCCTGATCCGCTGAGTTACTCGAGCTTTTTGTGTCTACGTTTGGTTTAAACCAGCAGCTGCCGTCCGTATTCCTTCCCACACAAACTGATAATGCGTTCCATGTCATTAACAATTATTCGGTCTTTGAGAGCATTGAAAGATTGCATTGATAGCAAAGAATGTTGTCAACCTGTCGTACAGGCACAGAATGAAAAATAACATTTCATTTCAATGACCTTTCACAAGGTGAGATATGAGATATAAATGATAAAGGCAGCATTAACAGGGATAGTGAGAGCATGTCACAAGATCGATTTATAATTAAAAGGGCCGACACAAAGTACTGCAAGTGCTGGTTTACAAAAAAACCCACAAAGTGCTAAAGTAACAAGTCAAGCAGGCTCCCTGGAGAACATGCATAGGCTCCAGAGAGGCCCCCCAGTCTGAAGAAGGGTCTCAACCCGAAACGTCACTCATTCCTTCTCTCCAGAGATGCTCCCTGTCCCGCTGAGTTACTCAAGCTTTTTGTGTCGATCTCCAGAGGGACTTCCTGACCCGCTGAGTTACTCCGCTGAGATTGATAAATTCTTGATTAGTGTGGGTGTTAGGGGTTATGGAGAGAAGGCAGGAGTGGACTCCACGGGTGGTGGGCTGGTTTTTTGTCAGCCCCTCTCCCTTCTTCTCAAAATCCATAAATTATTTCCACGTACCTGGACTCCATCCTGTCCACCCTCCGTTTATTCCTCGACCAAAGAACCATCCAATTTCTCCCCACTAACACTCTACTCCTCCTAGCGGAGCTTGCCCTCACCCTCAACAACTTCTCCTTTGACTCCTCCCACTTCCAAGTCCAAGGTATAGCTATGAGCACCCACATGGGCCCCAGCTATGCCTGCCTCTTTGTAGGGTACGTTGAACAATAGTTAGATTAAACGAGAACTTACCAGTTTCAAGTTTGATCGTTATTTTATGAGGAGTAACGTTGAGGGATTACGTGAAGAACCCCGCCCGGACGCATGCGTGTCATTCTTCAAAGCAGCGGTGTGAAATCACAGATAACTGTAATGACTAAACATAGTAAGATTAGAGAAGAGATACCAGTGGAGTATAAGATCAAGAGTGGGAGCGGAGGGCACGTAATCCCTCAATGTTACTCCTCATAAAATAACGATCAAACTTCAAACTGATAAGTTCTCGTTTAATCTTACTATTTTACTTCGGAGTCACGTGAGTGACTACGTGAAGATTTTAAAGCTCTGTGATTTCATGCCGTGGAAACGAGTCCATGCATCACATCTGCCTTGATTATGGGGAGAATAGTGTTAACATCATTAGACATCAATACGACATTGAAAACCCAATGATAAATATATTAACACCAAATTATAGCCCCTATTTATGGGGTAAATTATATTACAGAACTTAAAATTGTTTCTGCAAATGTTCCAGGTTCAATGACTGGTTTGTTATAAAATTGTTGGAACGTTTTCTCCGTTGACCATCCTGCTGTCTTGAGGATTTGGTCCATAGGAACATCCAACTTCATAGCTGCCGATGTAGCTGCAGCCCTGGTGGAGTGAGATTTTAAAATGCTAGTGTCTACTCCAGCCTTTATTAGGACCTGTTTTAGCCATCTAGAGATGGTGTGGACCGTCACTGTTTTGAGTGGCTGTTTGTAGCTGATTAAAAGTGACAATTCTTTCCCTCTGATGATCTTAGTGTACTCCATATATAATAGTAAGTGTGTTACAATACAGAGACGATCATCTATCGGGTATGCCCTGAATTCTGTTTTTAGGCCTGCTGACCCCTGTCAGTTCTGTTTGACTAATTCATTGATGTGAAAAGTTAAATTTCCAGATGAAATAGTCATGTTGCCCAGCCTTAGTTTCTGTAGTGACTGGACCCTTTGTGCCGTGACCAAGGCCATCAGCATGACTGTTTTCATAGTCAGTTTCTGTAGGGACAGAGCTGTAGCTGGAGACCAGTTTCTTAACATGGTCAGTACAATGCTCACATCCCATATTTGGGAGTGCCTGGTTCTTGGGGATTAACATTAAAAATGCCCCTCATGAGTTTGGTTACCAAGGTGTGTCCCAACAGAATGCCGCTCTGTTCCTTGCCACAGGAATGTTGACAGAGCACTTCTGGCGCAGTTGATGGCACGATGACTGAGCCTCTCATCGTAATGGAGGCTTGCCTGGAATTCCAGAACAGACGGGATGTTCATAGATCTGTGGGTGATGTTTATTGTTGTGACAGTACTTCCCATTTCTTGATGACACCAAGTACTGATTTTTTTGGTGGACTGTCTGTGACCCGCTGAAATAATATCCACTGTTCGGTCCGTCAGTCCCAGGTGTAGTAGAGGTGCTTTCAAACTCTACAAATTAATAGGTTTATATAATTATGACATGGGTAACTTCCCCTTGTTGCGGGATGAACCAGTAAATTAGGTCTATGATGGATGGTGATGCATGGTTCTAATACCATGTCGAGTATCACCGGGACCCATGGTTGAGTAGGCCAATCGGGTACTATCAAAATACCAGACGCGGAGTCTTGCTGTATATTCCTAAATACCCGACTGATGAGGCAGAAAGGAGGGAATGCATAAATAAACAATCCCCCAATGCAGCGAAAATGCATCTGTTGCCACTGCCCCAGGTTCTGGTTCCCATGAACATAATTCGATAGCTGGTGTGAGCCTGGATGCGAATAGGTCGATATCTGGTGTTCCATACCGTGCTGTAATTTCAGCAAATACATTTTTATCCAACATCCATTCAGTGTTTTCATTGAATTTGCGTGACCTGTTGTCTGCCACTAAATTTAGTTTACCTGGTAAGTAGGTAGCTGATATCCAAATATCTCTCTCTGGATACACTATTGCCAAATTGTGTTGGCCAGATTGTCACATAATGTCGATTTGTTTCCACCCATATGGGTGATATATGCTACCACGGTGGTGTTGTCAATTTGTAGTCTAACATGCTGGTGATATAACCCAGAACAACATGACTTAAGGCCATGGATGGCACTTAACATTCCCAGGTAGTTTATGCAGTGTTTGTAATAATGATGCCTCCTGTGCATTCCATCTCCCCCACAGCTGGAGATGGAATTGGTAGCACCCCATCCAAGTGCACTGGCATCAGTTTGTAGTTCCATAGACGGGTAGCTGATAAATTTTGGATTGGAACAATGCCTAATGTTATCTTTCCACCATTTTAGTTCCATTATGGCCTCTGTTGGTAGCTTCATTGGTCTGTCAAAATGACCACCATAATTTTTGAGTGCTCGTATTTTAGCCCTCTGTAATTTTTGATAATGTAAAGGTCCGATTTGTGTGGCTGGAAACGCAGCCACTATAATGCCAATTATTCTTGCTACCAGTCTGATGGATGGTTTTGTGATGTCAATGATTTTGCTGCAAGCCTCCATGAAGGTTGTAACCTTTTCTTTCGGCAAAGTCACTGACATGTGAACTGAGTTAAGGGTAAACCCCAGATGATCCATTGTGTTAAATAACATCTGTGGTCACCTCTAATGGGTACTGTATAGTAAGCATCTTTTAAAATGATGCTTGCCATGTAGTAACCTAGGAAATCAATTTCTTAGCAGTAACAAAGGTTTCCATCTAGTAATGAATATATGGTACGAAAGTATTCAAATTAGTCAAATCTATGATGATGCGGCAACCACCATCTTATTTACGATAAAGATTTTGGACTCGAATTCCTGTGATTCATGTTGGGTTTCCTCCATTACTCCTTTTTTATATGGCCACTGTAGTTCAGCATGCGCTTTCGATTTTTCTTTGCCTGTAAGCATGAACATTCGGTTTGGTACATGCTGGTCTGGAGGATTATGTTTTTGTATAAATTCTGTGGTATAACCCTATACTTCTGAAAATATAAATGTCGGTAGTTAATTTATTCCATGCATCCAGATAGAATTGTAATCACCCACCTACCTCCATGGTTACTATTGGTAGGTTTGTTACTTTTTCGGCATCCTCCGTGGACGTTGAGGCGCCGGTGTCTGGATCTGTAGTTGGGTCGGTGTTGAGGGTTAGCGCATTCCCCAGGAAGGCCGGTCTGGGCCATGGCCTAAAAAGACTGATGTTCGGTGTTCCTGGCCTTTGAGCTTTCACCAGTTTGTCTTGGCCGACTGGGGTGCTTTTTCCTGGCCGAAGTAATTTTTAGACGTTGCTTTAATGAGCCCCAGGGTTTTACCCTCTTCGTCAAGTTCTTTTACCTGTTTTGATAAGTTGCCTCCAAATAGTAATATTGGTGGTTTGGAGGTTCCAGGTTTGCATAGGCCTGAAAATTAGGGTCTAAAGCCCGTTGGATGGCACTTGTTCCCAATGCTGTTTACTCGTATTGGTAGTTGCAAAATAAAGCCAGTGCATCCTGGTGATCTTGTGTCATGTCTTTTTTGTTTATTGTGCGGGTGAAAATAGATAGGGTGGTAAAGAAAGCTTTTTGGTATGCTAGCCTTTATAAATCAGAGCATTGAGTATAGAAGCTGGGATGTAATGTTAAAATTGTACAAGGCATTGGTGAGACCAAATCTGGAGTATGGTGTACAATTTTGGTCGCCCAATTATAGGAAGGATGTCAACAAAATAGAGAGAGTACAGAGGAGATTTACTAGAATGTTGCCTGGGTTTCAACAACTAAGTTACAGAGATAGGTTGAATAAGTTAGGTCTTTATTCTCTGGAGCGCAGAAGGTTTAAGGGGGGACCTGATAGAGGTCTTTAAAATGATGAGAGGGATAGACAGAGTTGATGTGGACAAGCTTTTCCCTTTGAGAATAGGGAAGATTCAAACAAGAGGACATGACTTCAGAATTAAGGGACAGAAGTTTAGGGGTAATATGAGGGGGAACTTCTTTACGCAGAGAGTGGTGGCGGTGAGGAATGAGCTCCCAGTGGAAGTGGTGGAGGCAGGTTCATTGGTATCATTTAAAAATAAATTGGATAGGCATATGGATGAGAAGGGAATGGAGGGTTATGGTATGAGTGCAGGCAGGTGGGACTAAGGGGAAAAAAATTTGTTCGGCATGGACTTGTAGGGCCGAGATGGCCTGTTTCCGTGCTGTAATTGTTATATGGTTATATGAAAACCGTAATTCCCGCTGTTAGGACTTTCAGAACTTTCTGTAGTTTCAAGTCCCTGGCTCTGATTGAGGCTCTGACATGTTTTCAAATACACTGGTTGACACTGGGAACATTCAGTGTTTTTCAGTTCCCTGGTGGTAAGTGTCTTGCTGTGGTGTCCAATAATGCCTGTCCCTATAGCTGGTTGAATGACAAGTAGTCGATACTTGCAGCTATTTTAGGTTCCAGGTTTTGGCCAGTTTGGTCGGGTTGAATAATCTGGGACACCATATCCAATAGGTTTTCTTGCGCCCCATGTGCACTAGGGGTATGTTCTGCACCCCTCTTCACGGTCAGCCCAGAATTGACCCCCTGTACTTCCCTCTGATGAGGGAGAAACACTGTGCAGCCCTACAAGAGGTACTGCTGTAGCACTTACTAGCTGCTCACTGTGACTAGTCTCCATCTCCTGGAGCTTGTCACTTTGGAGTATTTGCTCCAACAGCCGCTCCAACTGGCTCCAATGCTCTCGGGCACTGGCCACTCGCGGCTGCTCCAGTTCCTGCAGCCACTCCAACCGGCTCCAATGCTCACGGGCACTGGCCGCTCGCGGCTATTCAGAGTCGGACTCATCGGAGTCAACGACTCTGTTAGTTTTTTGCTTCGCTCTACCGCCTGGCCGTGGCCGGTGTGGGAGCGAAGTCGGGCACAGCTGTTCCCGTTACGGGAGATTGGCGTGCCGTCGGCTGCTGCTGCTGGCTGCCTGCAACTCCACGGTTCTCCCCCGCCAGCTTTTTCACAGCCTTCGTGGATCTGGTCCATGTCTCCACCTGTAAGGTAAGTGGAAGGAACGCAGAGTCTCCTTACCTGCTGTTCCCGGCTATCAAATTCTGCCACTAAGGGGAACGTCATTCCCCCTGCTGTGACTCGTTGCAATGCGTGTAGCGATATGACACGCATGCGTCCTGGCGGGATTCTTCACGTAGTCACTCACGTGACTCCGAAGTAAAATCCCAGTTCCAGGCGTACACTGGCCCTATCCCCAAACTCTATCTCCATTACATTGATGACTGCATCGGTGCTACCTCCTGCATCCATACAGAACTCACTGACTTCATCAACTAATTTTCATCCCAGTTCAAATTTATTTGGACCATTTCCAACACCTCCCTCCCCGTTTCTTGATCTCATCGTCTCCATCACAAGAAATAGACTATTGACTGACGTCTATTACAAACCCATTGACTCCCACAACTACGACTACACTTCTTCCCACCCTGCTTCCTGCAAAGACTCTATCCCCTACTCCCAATTCCTCCGTCTACGCCGCATCTGCGCGCAAGATGAGGCTTTCCAAACCAGGACATCCGAGATGTCCTCATTCTTTAGAGAACAGGGGTTCCCCTCTCCCATCATAGATGAGGCCCTCACTCGTGTCTTCTCGGTACCCCGCAGCTCCGCCCTTCCCCCCCTCCCCCTAGTCACAGACCTTTCTGTCCTCAATCTCATCCATTGTCAGAGTGAGGCTAAATGCAAATTGGAGGAACAGCATCTCATATTATACATCACAGCCCAGTGGTATGAATATTGATTTCTCTCACTTCAGGTAGCCCCAACATTCCTTCTCTCTCTATCCCTCCCCCACCCAAGTCTCACTAGCATCTCATTTTCACCCTTCTTCTCTCCTTTCCCCTATCCCTAACCAGTCTGAAGAAGGGTCTCGACCTGAAACGTCACTCATTCCTTCTCTCCAGAGATGCTGCCTGTCCCGCTGAGTTACTCCAGCTTTTTGTGTCTATCTTCGGTTTAAACCAGAATCTGCAGTTCCTTCCTACACACTGGTTTCTATACTGATTGATGCAGGCTGGCAACGTATTGTCATGCACTTTGTAACAGCCCAGAAAGAACATGTCTTATAGACAAACAGATGTCTCCTACATTCATCCAGCTGTAACATTCAGTATGCAAGCAAGGAAAATACTCAGAATGGCAATTATTCATTAGTGACTGAAAACACTAATTACATTCCAAAAAAGACTCAAAGTACTGGAGTAACAACAGGTCAGGCAGCATGTCTAGGTGACATAGACAGGCAACATTTCTGGTCTGGAAGTGTAAGAAGGAAATGCAGATGCTGGTTTAAATCGAAGGTAGACACAAAGTGCTGGAGTAACTCAGCGGGCGAGGCAGCATCTCTGGAGAGAAGGAATGGGCAACGTTTCGGGTCGAGACCCTTCTTCAGACTGAAGTTGAATCAGCCTAAACATCCAGATCCGTAACGTTGCCTATCCATGCTCTCCAGAGATGCTGCCTGACCCGTTGTGCTACTCTGGCACTTGTGTCTTTCTTTGTAAACCAGCATCTGCAGTTCCTTGCTTCTACAATTATATAAAAATACAATGATATTAAAAACGAAACTAAATATTCTAAAGCTGGAATGAAGTGAAAGCACCTGATAATTCCTCTCTGTGAGAGGTTGTGTGGATTTATCCATTTCTGGCTCAGTCCCGTCACACTCTCTGGTGCTGTAGAGTTCCACGTCTCTGTCCACTTTCCCGCTCCTCTCTGCTCCAGGCAGCTGACGACCTGTTCAAAGAAAGCAAGGCAGACTGGTGCTGAAGATGCTGCTCACGCTGCTGGTCCTCACAAACAGCACAGGGTACGTTCTCAGTTATAATGGGCAACTCTGAATGAGGTCATAGTCATACAGCATGGAAACAGGCCCTTCGGCCCAACTTGCACATGCTGACCAAGATACCCCTTCCCCACCAATCCCACCTGCCGTACCCTAAACCAGTTCCTTGGCCCAATTCGTCCATCTA
Organism: Leucoraja erinaceus; assembly: GCF_028641065.1. NCBI lineage: Eukaryota > Metazoa > Chordata > Chondrichthyes > Rajiformes > Rajidae > Leucoraja > Leucoraja erinaceus. Next base: position 3,652,439 of record NC_073407.1, on the reverse strand, counting down.
GACCAAAAGGTCCCATCTAAGTTTCTTGCACATGTCTACATTTGGCCCACACTATTGAGTTTAGTTCAGAGATACAGCGCAGAAACAGGCCCTTCGGCCCACCATGTCCGTGTTGACCAGCGACCCCCGTACACTAGCACTATCCTACACACTATGGACAATTTACAATTTTTACTGAAGCCAATTAACCCACAACCTGTACGTCTTCGGAGTGTGGGAGGAAACCGGAGCACCCGGAGAAAACCCACGCAGGTCATGGGGAGAACGTACAGACTCCATACAGACAGCACCTGCCGTCAGGATCAAACCTGGGTCTCTGGCTCTGTGAGATGGCAACTCTGCCACCCACCCTATTCCTATCCATGTGCCGGTTCAAATATCTTTTAAATGCTTTTATAGTTCCTGCCTCAACTGCCTCCTCTGGCAGCCCGTTTGACCGATATCCCTTTAAAACGGTGCTATCCACCCTAGATAAGGGATGTATCGGACATTAGGAACAGGTGCTACACTTGATCTTAGCCAAAATGCTGAGAAGCAGTTATAATATTTTATACATTATAACCAGCAGCACTAGAAAGACAAGAAATCTATGGCATAGAAACAGGCCATTGCTGGTAATGGTTTATGTTGCAGCAAACCACTCACCACCTCTCTTCATCTTACACCAACAATGCTTCCTCTTCCTTTGCCTGATGTGATTACGGAGACTCTCATCAAATGTACATGTACTACTTTCCTTAACCAAGCTTAAGGTCATAGAGTGGACCTTAGGGTCATACAGGCCCTTCGGCCCAACTCGTCCATGCGGACAAATATGACTGGTTTAGATGGTACATGTTAGTAAACATTAGCGCGGCACGGTGGCGCAGCGGTAGAGTTGCTGCCTTACAGCGCTTGCAACACTGGACACGCCGGTTCAATCCCGACTACGGGTGCTGTCTGGACGGGGTTTGTACATTCTCCCCGCGACCTGTGTGGGTTTTCTCTGAGATCTCCAGTTTCCTCCCACACTCCAAAGACATACAGGTGTGTAGGTTAATTGGCTTGGTGTAAATGTAAATTGTCCCTAAGATAGACTCAATGAGCTGGAGTAACTCATCTCTGGGGGCAGCATCTCTGGAGAGAAGGAAAGGGTGACGTTTTGGGTCGAGACCTTCGAAACGTTACCCATTCCTTCGCTCCAGAGATGCTGCCAGTCCCACTGTGTTACCATAGCTTTTCGTGTCTATCTTCGGTTTAAACCAGCATGTGCAGTTCCTTCATACACATTTTGTAATTTGTGCCCCAGTGTGTGTTGTACAGCGTTAATGTGCGGGGATCGTTGGTCGGTGTGGGCCAAAAGCCAAACTAAACTAAATTAAATTATAAAATAATTCAGCACAGACATCGGTCCTTTGGCCCAACCTGCTGTCGCTGGTAAATGTGACTGGTTCAGATAGTGCATGTTGGTCGCATAGAGCAGTGAAATAACCAGTCCTTCAGCCCAACTCGTCCAAGCCGACCAACATGCCCCGTCTAAGCTAG